>NC_061510.1:349884052-349942581 GCF_022539505.1 Lolium rigidum
ACGTTCGGACACACCGTTTCGTTGTGGTGTTCCCGGCGGTGTCAATTGTGAAAGTATTCCGCATTTCTTTAAATGCATGCCAAACTCATAACTCAGATATTCTCCTCCACGATCAGATCGTAGAAAATTAATCTTCTTGTTACGTTGATTTTCTACTTCACTTTGGAATTCCTTAAACTTCTCAAAAGTTTCGGATTTATGTTTCATGAAATAGATATACCCATATCTACTCGGATCATCCGTGAAGGTTAGAACATAACGATAACCACCGCGCGATGCTACACTCATTGGTCCGCACACATCGGTATGTATGATTTCCAATAAGTCAGTAGCTCGCTCCATCATACCGTAAAATGGAGTCTTAGTCATTTTTCCCATTAGACATGCTTCGCATCTATCAAGTGACTCAAAGTCAAGTGATTCAAGTAATCCATCGAGTATGGAGTTTCTTCATGCGTTTCACTCCAATATGACCAAGACGACAATGCCACATATAAGTAGAATTATCATTCAATTTAATTCGCTTAGCATCAATGTTATGTATATGCGTATCACTACTATCGAGATCTAATAGAAATAAGCCATTCTTTTGTGGTGCTCGACCATAAAAGATATTATTCATAAAAATAGAACAACCATTATTCTCAGACTTGAATGAATAACCGTCTTGCATTAAACAAGATCCTGATATAATGTTCATGCTTAACGCAGGTACATAATAACAATTATTTAGGCTTAAAACTAATCCCGAAGGTAGATGTAGAGGAAGTGTGCCGATTGCGATCACATTGACCTTGGATCCGTTTCCAACGCGCATCGTCACTTCATCCTTCAGTAGTTGTCGTTTATTCTTTAGTTCCTGTTTCGAGTTACAAATATGAGCAACCGAACCAGTATCAAATACCCAGGTACTAGAACGAGAACTAGTGAGATAAACATCTATAACATGTATATCAGATATACCTTCTTTCTTCTTCTTGACAAGGCCGCTCTTCAGATCCGCTAAATACTTGGAGCAATTACGCTTCCAGTTGTCCCTTCTCCTTGCGGTAATAGCACTCAGCATCGGGCTTAGGGCCGTTCTTAGGTTTCATAGGAGGCGTGGCAGCTTTCTTGCCACCCTTCTTGAATTTTCCCTTAGACTTGCCCTGTTTCTTGAAACTGGTGGTCTTGTTGACCATCAACACTTGGTGCTCTTTCTTGATCTCAATCTCAGCAGCTTTTAGCATGCCAAAGAGTTCAGGTAACTCCTTGTTCATGTTCTCGCATATTGTAGTTCATCACAAAGTTCTTGTAACTTGGTGGCGATGATTGAAGGACACGATTAATCCCCGATCTGTTAGGAATCACTATTCCCAAGTCACTGAGTTTCTTCGCATGCCCGGTCATGGCGAGCATGTGCTCACTAATGGAGCTGCCTTCTTCCATCATACAGCTGAAGAAATGTTTCGATGCTTCATAGCATTCCACGGCCGCATGAGTCTCAAAGATAGCTTTCAGCTCATTCATCAACTCATGAGGATCGTGGTGCTCAAAACGTTTTTGAAGATCGGATTCCAGACTGCACAGGATGGCACACTGAACTTGAGAGTACCGAGTTTTCCGAGTCTCGTAAACAGCTTTTACTTCATCGGTTTCGGTTTAGCAGGAGGGTCACCTAGCGGTGCATCAAGCACATATTGCAGATTTCCGCCGAGAGGAAGATCCTCACATGACGGAACCGGTCGGTGAAGTTGCTACCGTTGCTCTTAAGCTTTTCTTTCTCTAGGAACTGGTTAAAATTGATTGGGGACGCCATCTCTACAACATATATTTGCAATAGTTTAGACTAAGTTTATGACAAATTGAGTTCAAATTTTAATTCAACATAATTAAAAATCTAGGTGAACTCCCACTCAAAACAATATCCCTCGCATTGTCTTAGTGATCACACGAACCAAATCCACCGCACATAAACCCGATCATCACGAGAAAAGGTGTGATTTCAATGGTGAACACTCAAAGTGTTCATCATATCAATCATATGATTCATGCTCTACCTTTCGGTATCATGTGTTCCGAGACCATGTTTGTACATGCTAGGCTCGTCAAGGCCACCTTAGTATCCGCATGTGCAAAACTGTCTTGCACCCGTTGTATGTACTTATCGAATCTATCACACCCGATCATCACGAGATGCTTCGAAACGATAAGACTTGATAACGGTGCTACTAAGGATGAACACTTTATTATCTTGAGATTTTAGTGAGGGATCATCTTATAATGCTACCGTCGTGATCTAAGCAAAATAAGATGCATAAAAGGATTAACATCACATGCAGTTCATATGTGATATGATATGGCCCTTTTGTCTTTGCGCCTTTGATCTTCATCTCCAAAGCACGGACATGATCTTCATCATCTTTGGGCATGATCTCCATCATCGTCGGCGTAGCGTCAAGGTCAATGGCGCCGTCTTCATGATTGTCCTCCATGTAGCAACTATTACAACTACTTTGAAATACTACTCAACATGAAATTTAAAGACAACCATAAGGCTCCTGCCGGTTGCCACAATACAATAATGATCATCTCATACATATTCATCATCATATTATGGCCATATCACATCACCAAATCCTGCAAAAACAAGTTAGACGCTCTCTAATTTGGTTTGCATATTTTACGTGGTTTAGGGTTTTCGATATAGATCTAATCTACCTACGAACATGAACCACAACGTTGATACTAATGTTGTCAATAGAAGAGTAAATTGAATCTTTACTATAGTAGGAGAGACAGACACCCGCAAAGCCTCTTATGCAATACAAGTTGCATGTCGAACGAGGAACAAGTCTCATGAACGCGGTCATGTAAAGTTAGTCCGAGCCGCTTCATCCCACTATGCCATAAAGATGCAAAGTACTCAACTAAAGATAACAAGAGCATCAACGCCCACAAACCATTGTGTTCTACTCGTGCAACCATCTATGCATAGACACGGCTCGATACCACTCGTAGGATAACGTAGCATAGAAAACAAAAATTTTCCTACCGCGAACACGCAATCCAAGCCAAGATGCAATCTAGAAGACGGTAGCAACGAGGGGGTATCGAGTCTCACCCTTGAAGAGATTCCAAAGCCTACAAGATGAGGCTCTTGTTGCTGCGGTAGACGTTCACTTGCCGCTTGCAAAAGCGCGTAGAAGATCTTGATCACGATCGGTTCCGGCGCCACGAACGGGCAGCACCTCCGTACTCGGTCACACGTTCGGTTGTTGATGAAGACGACGTCCACCTCCCGTTCCAGCGGGCAGCGGAAGTAGTAGCTCCTCTTGAATCCGACGAGCACGACGGCGTGGTGTCGGTGGCGGTGGAGAACTCCGGCGGAGCTTCGCTAAAGCACGCGGGAGCTATGGAGGAGAGGGGGCGGCTAGGGTTTGGGAGGGGGTGGCCGGCCACTTCAATGGGGCGGCCAGCTTGTGGTCTTGGGGTGGCCGGCCCCCTCCCTTGGCCCCTCATTATATAGGTGGATCCCCAAGAGTTGGTCTCCAAGTCTCCGAATAAGACCCGAAACAAAACCTTCCAAAAGGAGGGGAAACCTAGCCAAGCTAGGACTCCCACCAAAAGGTGGGAGTTCCACCTCCCATATGGGGGTGGCCGGCCCCCTAAGGGGAGTCCACTTGGGACTCCTCCCCCACTAGGGTTGGCCGGCCATGGAGGTGGAGTCCCATGTGGACTCCACCTTCCTTGGTGGTTTCTTCCGGACTTTTCTAGAACCTTCTAGAACCTTCCATAGAACCTTCCGCGACATTTTAATTCACATAAAATGACATCCTATATATGAATCTTATTCTCCGGACCATTCCGAAACTCCTCGTGATGTCCGGGATCTTATCCGGGACTCCGAACAAATATTCGAACTCCATTCCATATTCAAATACTACCATTTCAACATCCAACTTTAAGTGTGTCACCCTACGGTTCGTGAACTATGCGGACATGGTTGAGTACTCACTCCGACCAATAACCAATAGCGGGATCTGGAGATCCATAATGGCTCCCACATATTCAACGATGACTTTAGTGATCGAATGAACCATTCACATACAATACCAATTCCCTTTGTCTCGCGATATTTTACTTGTCCGAGGTTTGATCTTCGGTATCACTCTATACCTTGTTCAACCTCGTCTCCGACAAGTACTCTTTACTCGTACCGTGGTATGTGGTCTCTTATGAACTTATTCATATGCTTGCAAGACATTAGACGACATTCCACCGAGAGGGCCCAGAGTATATCTATCCGTCATCGGGATGGACAAATCCCACTCGTTGATCCATATGCCTCAACTCATACTTTCCGGATACTTAATCCCACCTTTATAACCACCCATTTACGCAATGGCGTTTGATGTAATCAAAGTACCTTTCCGGTATAAGTGATTTACATGATCTCATGGTCATAAGGACTAGGTAACTATGTATCGAAAGCTTATAGCAAATAACTTAATGACGAGATCTTATGCTACGCTTAATATGGGTGTATCCATTACATCATTCATACAATGATATAACCTTGTTATTAATAACATCCAATGTTCATGATTATGAAACTAATCATCCATTAATCAACAAGCTAGTTAAGAGGCATACTAGGGACTCTTTGTTGTTTACATATCACACATGTATCAATGTTTCGGTTAATACAATTATAGCATGGTATATAAACATTTATCATAAACATAAAGATATATAATAACCACTTTTATTATTGCCTCTTGGGCATATCTCCAACAGGTTTTCCGTATCGTGGCTCTCGGTACTGGGGGTTTCGCGACGAAGACTATATGTAGGCGGAAGGGCAGGTCAGGGGGCCACACGAGGGCCCCACACGCCAGGGCCGCGCGGCCAAGGCCCAGGCCGCGCCACCCTGTTGTGGCGGCGTCTCGTGGCCCCACTTCGTAAGTCCTCCGGTCTTCTGGAAGCTTCGTGTAAAAATAGGCCCCTGGGTGTTGATTTCGTCCAATTCCGAGAATATTTCCTTACTAGGATTTCTGAAATAAAAAACAGCAGAAAACAGCAACTGGCTCTTCGGCATCTCGTCAATAGGTTAGTGCCGGAAAATGCATAAATATGACATAAAGTATGCATAAAACATGTAGATATCATCAATAATGTGGCATGGAACATAAGAAATTATCGATACGTCGGAGACGTATCAGCATCCCCAAGCTTAGTTCTGCTCGTAACAAAGATAATTTCTGGAGTGACATGCCATCATAACCTTGATCATACTATTGTAAGCATATGTAATGAATGCAGCGATCAAAACAATGGTAATGACATGAGTAAACAAATGAATCATAAAGCAAAGACTTTTCATGAATAGTACTTTCAAGACAAGCATCAATAAGTCTTGCATAAGAGTTAACTCATAAAGCAATAAATCAAAGTAAATGTATTGAAGCAACACAAAGGAAGATTGAGTTTCAGCGGTTGCTTTCAACTTATAACATGTATATCTCATGGATATTGTCAATGTAAAGTAATATAACAAGTGCAATATACAAGTATGTAGGAATCAATGCACAGTTCACACAAGTGTTTGCTTCTTGAGGTGGAGAGAGATAGGTGAACCGACTCAACATAAAAGTAAAAGAAAGGCCCTTCGCAGAGGGAAGCATTGATTGCTATATTTGTGCTAGAGCTTTGGTTTTGAAAACAAGAAACAATTTTGTCAACGGTAGTAATAAAGCATATGTGTTATGTAAATTATATCTTACAAGTTGCAAGCCTCATGAATAGTATACTAATAGTGCCCGCACCTTGTCCTAATTAGATTGGATTACCGGGATTGTCATCGCAATACACATGTTTTAACCAAGTGTCACAAAGGGGTACCTCTATGCTGCCTGTACAAAGGTCTAAGGAGAAAGCTCGCATTGGATTTCCCGCTTTTGATTATTCTCAACTTAGACATCCATACCGGGACAACATAGACAACAGATAATGGACTCCTCTTTAATGCATAAGCATTTAGCAACAATTAATGTTCTCATATGAGATTGAGGATATATGTCCAAAACTGAAACTTCCACCATGGATCATGGATTTAGTTAGCGGCCCAATGTTCTTCTCTAACATTATGCATGCTCTAACCATTAAATTAGTGGTAAATCTCCCTTACTTCAGACAAGACGGACATGCATAGCAACTCACATGATATTCAACAAAGAGTAGTTGATGCCGTCCCTGGGAACATGGTTATCGCACAACAAACAACTTAATAAGAGATAAAGTGCATAAGTACATATTCAATACCACAATAGTTTTTAAGCTATTTGTCCCATGAGCTATATATTGCAAAGGTAAAGGATAGAAATTTTAAAGGTAGCACTCAAGCAATTTACTTTGGAATGGCGGAGAAATACCATGTAGTAGGTAGGTATGGTGGACACAAATGGCATAGTGGTTGGCTCAAGGATTTTGGATGCATGAGAAGTATTCCCTCTCGATACAAGGTTTAGGCTAGCAAGGTTATTTGAAACAAACACAAGGATGAACCGGTGCAGCAAAACTCACATAAAAGACATATTGTAAACATTATAAGACTCTACACCGTCTTCCTTGTTGTTCAAAACTCAATACTAGAAATTATCTAGACTTTAGAGAGACCAATTATGCAAACCAAATTTTAGCAAGCTCTATGTATGTCTTCATTAATAGGTGCAAAGTATATGATGCAAGAGCTTAAACATTAGCACAACAATTTCCAAGTATCAAATTATTCAAGACATTTTAGAATTACTACATGTAGCATTTCCCGATTCCAACCATATAACAATTTAAAGAAGAAGATTCAACCTTCGCCATGAATACTATGAGTAAAGCCTAAGGACATATTTGTCCATATGCAACAGCGGAGCGTGTCTCTCTCCCACACAATTAATGCTAGGATCCATTTTATTCAAACAAAACAAAAACAAAAACAAACCGACGCTCCAAGCAAAGCACATAAGATGTGATGGAATAAAAATATAGTTTCAGGGGAGGAACCTGATAATGTTGTCGATGAAGAAGGGGATGCCTTGGGCATCCCCAAGCTTAGACGCTTGAGTCTTATTAAAATATGCAGGGGTGAACCACCGGGGCATCCCCAAGCTTAGAGCTTTCACTCTCCTTGATCATATTGTATCATCTCCCTCTCTTGATCCTTGAAAACTTCCTCCACACCAAACTCAAAACAACTCATTAGAGGGTTAATGCACAATTAAAATTTACATGTTCAGAGGTGACATAATCATTCTTAACACTTCTGGACATTGCACAAAGCTACTGAAAGTCAATGGAATAGAAAAATCCATCAAGCATAGCAAAACAGGCAATGCGAAATAAAAGGCAGAATCTGTCAAAACAGAACAGTTCGTAAAGACAAATTTTATTGAGGCACCAGACTTGCTCAGATGAAAATGCTCATATTGAATGAAAGTTGCGTACATATATGAGGATCACTCACGTAAATTGGCATAATTTTCTGAGTTACCTACAGAGAATTAGGCCCAGATTCGTGACAGCAAAGAAATCTGTTTCTGCGCAGTAATCCAAATCTAGTATCAAAGACTTTACTTGGCACAACAATGCACAAAACTAAGATAAGGAGAGGTTGCTACAGTAGTAACAACTTCCAAGACTCAAATATAAAATAAAAGTACTGTAATAAAAACATGGGTTGTCTCCCATAAGCGCTTTTCTTTAACGCCTTTCAGCTAGGCGCGTAAAGTGTATATCAAGTGTTATCAAGAGATGCGAGTATCAACATTATCTTGGGCTTTACCCTTACCTTTCTTGTTCTTTTTCTTACTCTTTGATTTAGGGAATATATGTCTACCCCGGGTGTAGAGGTGAATTTTAGGGTGCCTTCTCCCATATCTATGATCGCTCCCAATAGTTTCAGCAGGGATCTTTCGAGTGTGATTTGTCCTGTTCCTGCACATTCAATAACAAGATAATCAATGGATATTGTTCTCCCAAGAACGGTTGTATGCACACCCGCAGCTATTTCTTTAGGAATTATAACAGAGTTATCAATAAGAGTTATTCCATCTCCCCCTTCAACGAATTCCCAAAGTTTCAAAGATTCATGAATACTCTTAGGCATTAGGCAAAATTCAGACATAATATCACAATTGGCATGAAGAGTTTGGTCACCGATAACAATTTTAATAGTAGGATCCCATAATGAAGGTTCAGAGTTCACTAAAACTTGATCAAGACGGTTACGAACATATCTATAATTTTCATTCAAGCGAGATGCACTTGTCTCAAGAGTGTTTAATCTATTATAAATGCTAATAAAGGCTGAATCAAAGTTATTAGCTGAATCATGTGATGCAACCAACTTCTTTATGGCATTAAAAGCTTGATCCCCATTGCAATGAAGGAAATCTCCTCCCGCTACAGCATCCAAGGCATATCTATAGCGAATCATAAGACCAAAATAAGAATTACTAAGGAGCAAACTTAGAGTCATTTGAGGTTCAGCTTTACGATAAGAAGTAAAAATTCTGGACCAAGCATCTTTAAAACTCTCCTCATCCCCTTGTTTAAAAGTGAAGACTAATTCCTCAGGTGAAGAAGTAACAGGTGCGAGAACTAGACATGGTAACAAAAGTAAAATGCAAGTAATTAATTTTTTTTGTGTTTTTGATATAGAGTGCAAGACAAGTAAATAAAGTAAAGCTAGCAACTAATTTTTTTGTGTTTTGATATAATGCAACAAACAAAGCGAGTAAATAAAATAAAGCAAGACAAAAACAAAGTAAAGAGATTGGATGTGGGAGACTCCCTTGCGGCGTGTCTTGATATCCCCGGCAACGGCGCCGAGAAAAGGAGCTTGATTGCGCGTAGTTAACACGTCCGTTGGGAACCCCAAGAGGAAGGTATGATGCGCGCAGATAGCAAGTTTTCCCTCGATAAGAAACCAAGGTTATCGAACCAGTGAGGAGCCAAGAAGCACGTCGAAGGTTGATGGCGGCGGGATGTAGTGCGGCGCAACACCATGGATTCCGGCGCCAACGTGGAACCTGCACAACACAACCAAAGTACTTTGCCCCAACGAAACACTGAGGTTGTCAATCTCACCGGCTTGCTGTAACAAAGTATTAGATGTATAGTATGGATGATGATTGTTTGCAGAAAACAGTAGAACAAGTATTGCAGTAGATTGTATTCGATGTAAAAGAATGGACCGGGGTCCACAGTTCACTAGAGGTGTCTCTCCCATAAGATAAATAGCATGTTGGGTGAACAAATTACGGTTGGGCAATTGACAAATAGAGAGGGCATGACCATGCACATACATGATATGATGAGTATAGTGAGATTTAGTTGGGCATTACGACAAAGTACATAGACCGCTATCCAAGCATGCATCTATGCCTAAAAGTCCACCTTCGGGTTATCATCCGAACCTCTTCCAGTATTAAGTTGCAAACAACGGACAATTGCATTAAGTATGGTGCGTAATGTAATCAATAACTACATCCTCGGACATAGCATCAATGTTTTATCTCTAGTGGCAACAACACATCCACAACCTTAGAACTTTCCATCACTCGTCCTGCATTTAATGGAGGCATGAACCCACTATCGAGCATAAATACTCCCTCTTGGAGTTAAGAGTAAAAACTTGGCCGAGCCTCTACTAATAACGGAGAGCATGCAAGATCATAAACAACACATAGGTAATAGATTGATAATCAACATAACATAATATTCTCTATCCATCGGATCCCGACAAACACAACATATAGCATTACAGATAGATGATCTTGATCATGTTAGGCAGCTCACAAGATCCGACAATGAAGCACATAAGGAGAAGACGACCATCTAGTTACTGCTATGGACCCATAGTCCAGGGGTGAACTACTCACTCATCACTCCGGAGGCGACCATGGCGGTGAAGAGTCCTCCGGGAGATGATTCCCCTCTCCGGCAGGGTGCCGGAGGCGATCTCCTGAATCCCCCGAGATGGGATTGGCGGCGGCGGCGTCTCTGGAAGGTTTTCCGTATCGTGGCTCTCGGTACTGGGGGTTTCGCGACGAAGAATATATGTAGGCGGAAGGGCAGGTCAGGGGGCCACACGAGGGCCCCACACGCCAGGGCCGCGCGGCCAAGGCCCGGGCCGCGCCGCCTCTGTTGTGGCGGCGCCTCGTGGCCCCACTTTGTAAGTCCTCCGGTCTTCTGGAAGCTTCGTGTAAAAATAGGCCCCTGGGCGTTGATTTCGTCCAATTCCGAGAATATTTCCTTACTATGATTTCTGAAACCAAAAACAGCAGAAAACAGCAACTGGCTCTTCGGCATCTCATCAATAGGTTAGTGCCGGAAAATGCATAAATATGACATAAAGTATGCATAAAACATGTAGATATCATCAATAATGTGGCATGGAACATAAGAAATTATCGATACGTCGGAGACGTATCAGCGTGCCGGAACAAAGACTCCTGTCCCCCAGATCTTGGCTTCGCGATGGCGGCGGCTCTGGAAGGTTTCTCGTACCGTGGCTTTTTTCATATCGAGGTTTTAGGTCAGGGACCCTTAAATAGGCGAAGAGGCGGAGTCAGAGGGGTGACGAGGCGACGACACAATAGGGGGGCGCGGCCCACCCCCTGGCCGCGCCAGCCTATCATCTGGGGCCCACAGGGCC
This sequence comes from Lolium rigidum, assembly GCF_022539505.1. NCBI lineage: Eukaryota > Viridiplantae > Streptophyta > Magnoliopsida > Poales > Poaceae > Lolium > Lolium rigidum. Next base: position 349,894,746 of record NC_061510.1, read on the forward strand.
CCCCTCTGGTGGCTCTCGGGTGTTCTGGAAGCTTCGTGGAAAAATAGGATGTTGGGTGTTGATTTCGTCCGATTCCGAGAATATTTCCTTACTAGGATTTCTGAAACCAAAAACAGCAGAAAACGACAACGGCCCTTCGGCATCTCGTCAAAAGGTTAGTTCCGGAAAATGCATAATAATGACATATAATGTGTATAAAACATGTGAGTATCATCATAAAAGTAGCATGGAACATAAGAAATTATAGATACGTTTGAGACGTATCAAGCATCCCCAAGCTTAGTTCCTACTCGCCCTCGAGTAGGTAAACGATAACTAAGATAATTTCTTAAGTGACATGCTATCATAATCTTGATCATACTATTGTAAAGCATATGAGATGAATGCAGCGATTCGAAGCGATGGTAAAGACAATGAGTAAACAATTGAACCATATAACAAAGACTTTTCATGAATAATACTTTCAAGACAAGCATCAATAAGACTTGCATAAGAGTTACTCATAAAGCAATAAATTCAAAGTAAAGGCATTGAAGCAACACAAAGGATGATTAAGTTTCAGCAATTGCTTTCAACTTGTAACATGTATATCTCATGGATAGTTGTCAACATAAAGCAATATAACAAGTGCAATAAGTAAACATGTAAGAATCATGCACAGTTAACACAAGTGTTTGCTTCTAAGATAGAGAGAAATGGGTAAACTGACTCAACATAAAAGTAGAAGAATGGCCCTTCGCAGAGGGAAGCATTGATTGCTATATTTGTGCTAGAGCTTTGGTTTTGAAAACAACAAACAATTTTGTCAACGGTAGAAATAAAGCATATGCATTATGTAAATTATATCCTACAAGTTGCAAGCCTCATGCATAGTATACTAATAGTGCCCGCACCTTGTCCTAATTAGCTCGGATTACCTGGATTATCATCGCAATACATATGTTTTAACCAAGTGTCGCAAAGGGGTACCTCTATGCCGCTTGTACAAAGGTCTAAGGAGAAAGCTCGCATTGGATTTCTCGCTTTTGATTATTCTCAACTTAGACATCCATACAGGGACAACATAGACAACAGATAATGGACTCCTCTTTAATGCATAAGCAATTAGCAACAATTAATGTTCTCATATGAGATTGAGGATATTTGTCCAAAACTGAAACTTCCACCATGATTCATGGCTTTAGTTAGCGGCCCAATGTTCTTCTCTAACAGTATGCATGCTCTAACCATTCAACTAGTGGTAAATCTCCCTTACTTCAGACAAGACAGACATGCATAGCAACTCACATGATATTCAACAAAGTGTTGATGGCGTCCCCAGAAACATGGTTATCGCACAACAAGCAACTTAATAAGAGATAAAGTGCATAAGTGCATATTCAATACCACAATAGTTTTTAGGCTATTTGTCCCATGAGCTATATATTGTAAAGATAAAGAATAGAAATTTAAAGGTAGCACTCAAGCAATTTACTTTGGAATGGCGGAGAAATACCATGTAGTAGGTAGATATGGTGGACACAAATGGCATAGTGTTTGGCTCAAGGATTTGGATGCACGAGAAGTATTCCCTCTCAATACAAGGCTTAGGCTAGCAAGGTTATTTGAAACAAACACAAGCATAAAACGGTGCAGCAAGACTCACATATGAACATATTGTAAGCATTATAAGACTTTACATCGTCTTCCTTGTTGTTCAACACCTTAACCAGAAAATATCTAGACTCTAGAGAAACTAATCGTGCAAACCAAATTTTAACAAGCTCTATGTAGCTATTCATTAATGGGTACAAGGTACATGATGCAAGAGCTTAAACATGATCTATATGAGCACAACAATTGCCAAGTATCAAGTTATTCAAGACATCATACCAATTACTACATGTAGCATTTCCCGTTTCCAACCATATAACAATTAACGAAGCAGTTTCAACCTTCGCCATGAACATTAAAAGCTAAGAACACATGTGTTCATATGAACCAGCGGAGCGTGTCTCTCTCCCACACAAGCATTTATTCAGAGAATGAAAATAATAAAACGAAAATAAAAGCACACAGACGCTCCAAGTAAAGTACATAAGATGTGACCGAATAAAAATATAGTTTCAAGAGAAATGACCTGATAAGTTGTCGATGAAGAAGGGGATGCCTTGGGCATCCCCAAGCTTAGATGCTTGAGTCTTCTTAAAATATGCAGGGATGAACCACGGGGCATCCCCAAGCTTAGACTCTTCACTCTTCTTGATCATAGTATATCATCCTCCTCTCTTGACCCTTGAAAACTTCCTCCACACCAAACTCAAAACAAACTCATTAGAGGGTTAGTGCATAATCAAAAATTCACATGTTCAGAGGTGACACAATTATTCTTAACACTTCTGGACATTGCTCAAAGCTACTGGAAGTTAATGGAACAAAGAAATCCATCCAACGCAGCAAAAGAGGCAATGCGAAATAAAAGGCAGAATCTGTCAAAACAGAACAGTCCGTAAAGACGAATTTTAAAGTGGCACCATACTTGCTCAGATGAAAATGCTCAAATTGAATGAAAAGTTGCGTACATATCTGAGGATCACTCACGTAAATTGGAAGATTTTTCTGAGTTACCTACAGAGAATCATACCCAAATTCGTGACAGCAAGAAATCTGTTTCTGCGCAGTAATCCAAATCTAGTATGAACCTTACTATCAAAGACTTTACTTGGCACAACAAATGCAATAAAATAATATAAGGAGAGGTTGCTACAGTAGTAACAACTTCCAAGACTCAAATATAATACAAAATTGTTGTAGTAAAATAAACACATGGGTTATCTCCCAAGAAGTGCTTTCTTTATAGCCATTAAGATGGGCTCAGCAGTTTTAATAATGCACTCGTGAGAAATAAGAGTTGAAGCAAAAGAGAGCATCAATAAGCAAATTCAAAACAAATTTAAGCCTAACCCACTTCCTATGAAAAGTAATCTTGTAAATAAACAAGTTATGTAGGCATAATGCAACAAGCATAGAAAGATAAAACAAGTGTAACTTCAAAAATTTCAGCATATAGAGAGGTGTTTTAGTAACATGAAAATTTCTACAACCATATTTTCCTCTCTCATAATAACTTTCAGTAGCATCATGAGCAAACTCAACAATATAACTATCACATAAAGCATTCTTATCATGAGTCTCATGCATAAAATTATTAATACTCCCAACATAAGCATAATCAGTTTTATTAGTTGTAGTGGGAGCAAATTCAACAAAGTAACTATCATTATTATTCTCATCAAGTGTTGGAGGCATAGTATAATCACAATAAAATTTACTCTCCATAGTAGGCGGCACCAAAAGACCACTATCATTATAATCATCATTATGGGAGGCATATCATAATCAACATAAACTTTCTCCTCAATACCCGGAGGACTAAAGAGATCATTTTCATCAAAACCGACCTCCCCAAGCTTAGAATTTTCTATATCATTATCAACAATGGTGTTCAAAGCATTCATACTAATATCATTGCTACTAGCATGCAAATAAGGTTCCATAGGTTTTTTAATTTTCGCATTAAACCATTCATGTCTTGACTCAGGAAATAGTACAAAAAGCTCACAGATGTTTTCCATTATGCCTTACTAGTGTTTAACAAGAAACAAAAAGATGCAATTGCAGGATCTAAAGGAAATAGCTTCGAGCACACACACAACGGCAACAGAAAAGTACTTATTACCTGGGACCGGAGTATGAGTGCCTTTTACCTTTCCTCCCCGGCAACGGCGCCAGAAAAGTGCTTGATGTCTACGGGTGCTTCTATTCTAGTAGACAGTGTTGGGCCTCCAAGAGCGAGAGGTTTGTAGAACAACGAGCAAGTTTTCCTTAAGTGGATCACCCAAGGTTTATCGAACTCGAGGAGGAAGAGGTCAAAGATATCCCTCTCAAGCAACCCCGCGATCACAATACAAGAAGTCTCTTGTGTCCCCAACACACCTAATACACTTGTCGGATGTATAGGTGCACTAGTTCGGCGAAGAGATAGTGAAATACAAGTGGTATGAATGAATATGAGCAGTAGTAATGGCGCCAGAAAAGTGCTTGCTGGCGTGCAGTTGATGGTAATAATATTGCAGGAAGTAAATATGCAGTAAAACAGTAAACAAGCGATGATTGCAGTATTTGTAAACAAGGCCTAGGGATCATACTTTCACTAGTGGACACTCTCAACATTGATCACATAAATAAATAAGTTCTCTTCCTTTGTGCTACATATACTCTTATTTGATAATGAACACCGTTCGTTGTGTAGGGCTACGAGAGCACCTCAATGCCGGAGTTAACAAGCTCCACAACATTCGACATTCATATTTAAGTAACCTTTAGAGCATAATAGATCTTTGCAATTTAAACCGAGTACTAACATAGCATGCACACTCGTCACCATCACACTACGAAGGGGGAATAAATCACATCAATACTATCATAGTAATAATTAACTCCATAACCTACAAGAGATTATGATCATAGCCTACGCCAAGTACTACACGATGCACACACTGTCACCATTACACCGTGAAGGAGAGACTACTTTAATAACATCACAAGAATAGCACATAGACTAATAGTGATACAAGCTCATATGAATCTCAATCATGTAAGGCAGCTCATGAGATCATTGTATTGAAGTACATAGGAGAGAGATTAACCACATAGCTACCGGTACAACCCCGAGCCTCGATGGAGAACTACTCCCTCCTCATGGGAGACAGCAGCGTTGATGAAGATGGCGGTGGTGTCGATGGAGATGCCTTCCGGGGGCACTTCCCCGTCCCGGCGGCGTGCCGGAACAGAGACTCCTGTCCCCCAGATCTTGGCTTCGCGATGGCGGCGGCTCTGGAAGGTTTCTCGTACCGTGGCTTTTTTTGTATCGAGGTTTTAGGTCAGGGACCCTTAAATAGGCGAAGAGGCGGAGTCGGAGGGGTGACGAGGCGACGACACAATAGGGGGGCGCGGCCCACCCCCTGGCCGCGCCAGCCTATCATCTGGGGCCCACAGGGCCCCCCTCTGGTGGCTCTCGGGTGTTCTGGAAGCTTCGTGGAAAAATAGGATGCTGGGCGTTGATTTCGTCCGATTCCGAGAATATTTCCTTAGTAGGATTTCTGAAACCAAAAACAGCAGAAAACAGCAACTGGCCCTTCGGCATCTCGTCAATAGGTTAGTTCCGGAAAACGCATAATAATGACATATAATGTGTATAAAACATGTGAGTATCATCATAAAAGTAGCATGGAACATAAGAAATTATAGATACGTTTGAGACGTATCACCGCTCCAAGCTCGGTTATCGATCTCTGGCAGAATCTATACAAAGTCGCCAACATGAACAAAGGTATGAGGAAAAAAGTAGATGAACTAATGTTTGTCGATTGTTTGCTTAATTTCAATCGGTTGTCACCTATCACATATATAAGGCGACTAGACTTTCCATGCAAGTTTGAATATCTCTTTACACATTTTATACAATAAAATAACTTCTAATTTCTACCCAAATAGCCTAGATCTACCCTAAGTCAGATAGAATAGATACAACTATGGTTATGTACTGCTTCTTGTCTTGGCTTTGGAAATTGCTTCATAATTCAGATTGAGATGCGTCAAAAGGGAAATTCATACGTCTCAAAGAGTCGAAAAACTTCCACCTTTATCACTTTTTGATCTAACATCGTTTTGATGTGTTTCCATGTCCATCTTTAGCTTCAAATCGGATCTATCACGCAACATGTCACTTGGATCTTACCAAGGCTCTGCGGCTTGCAAGATATGTCAGATGGAATCAACATCAAAATTGTACATGATGACGATACGAACAACTTCCGTGTTGAGCTTTGTCTCATTCAGGACCGTCTTAATGAATTTCTAACCACATCTTTAACTTAAGATCGGATCCGTTACAACGCAGAAAGTTACCCGGGTCTTGTCAGATCTCTGGGGGTCGCATCGTAAGTTTGATCTAAATGACTCGAAAATCAAACTTGTACGTTTCGACAATACGAATAACTTTCGTGTGGGAAACTTTTTCATATGAGGTCATCTTGAAGACATTCTGACTACCTTCTTCATATGATGTCATCCTAGTGTTTCCAACCTCCCTCTGAGCCAAACCGACAAAATTTCCACCTTAGACCTATTGGCCAAATTTCGACTTAATTCATTTGGCCTTCATCCTCCACGATCATAAGGTGATGGATCCGCCATGAATCTATTTAAGAACTGGGGTAGCCATGAATTCAACCAAGTAACAAGGGTGACCACGGATCCACCTAGTAAAAAATGATCATGGGTCCACCTTGCAACCAAAATGGTCATAGATCTACCTTGGGACCAAAGTTTCCATGAATTCTCCTAAGAAGTCAGATAGCTGCGGATTCGACTACTATATCTAGCTTCTTCATCTTCAATGGTTCCGGTTTGCTTTGGTCGACAAGAGGATAAAAATGGGTGCTAACGAAATGAATGGTTGTAGGTCCTATATAAAACACTGACCATGCCCGCATAGAGGGCGAAGGACATTGCACAAGCTTCTCAATTGTTTGTTTACCTTGTAAGTGTTAACGGAGTTATAGGCCCACGAGCAACTATGCACCGGCGTGTCAAAGATCTTCTCAAAAGGATCAAGCAAGTAGTCGCTAGTAAGAAAAACCTTATAAGATATTACGAGGTGACACACCTTTAAATTAACACGCCACCGGTATTTTCCTTAAATATGTGTAGCGTGTCAAATTACTGGTAGTTCACCAGTATTTACTTACCAGTGGCGTGTAAAAAAAGGTAAACCACCAAGTTGGTGGGTCCTAGTGGCCCACTACCAAAATGTTGTAGCATTTCCTAGTGGCCATGCCACTGGTATTTCTCGTTTAGGTGGCGTGCCACAGTGGACCGCTAGTTACCATGTGGTCCACACGTCCATATCCCCACCAGATCGGCCGCATCTCCACACTCCTCTCCACACACACTCGACATGCCTCATCGCATGCCACCCCTCGTGCATCAATGCCACGATGGCGCCCGGATCAGCCCCCTCCACACATTCGCATAAACTCCACATCCGCTCTGCACCGTTCGCATTGTTGCCACACCACTCCAACCTTCGCATGTGCACCACAACGCCACTCCGACCGCCATCATCATCGCCTCGTAGTCACCCCTTCCGCATCGTGTCATTGTCGCCCCCTCCGCATCGCTTCTGTGAGTGTCGTCCGCCTCTCTTTTTTGGTTTGTTAATTTTGTTAGAAATGCATGCATGTGTAATGTAAACGGTTGTTACACTAGTTAGTATAATCATTAGATCAAATGTGTAGTGCAAAATAAAGTGTATGATACTATTAGATAAAAAATAGTTAGATTTGTAGTGTTAGAAATGCATGTGTTATGTAAATAGTTGGTTGATCGTTAAAAAAACATTGTTAATTATTTATGTAGTTGGATCGTGTAGTTGTTGTTAGTACCATGCCAAAGACAAAGTTCTGTGGTGTGCGCAAGAAGAATACAAAATAACAAACATTGGAGAAGCTCTACTTTGGCATGTGGTCGAACCCAAAGGAGAAGGTGCATGCCTACTATTGTATGGCGGTGCAGTTCTTATCGGATAGAGCACAATGCAACTTCCACGGTGAAAGACACGTCACACACTTACTCGCATCCACGAGTATGAGGGTAGCCACCACGGGAAACAAGGAACATCACCGCCAAGCCGAGGCTCATCTCTCCAACCCCGAGTGGCGCGTACCATTAGGTTGAAGCCTTGTGGGATGGAGCACAGCCGCCAGATGCTCTCATCATCCTCCTCTTACACTTCTCCACCTTCTCATCCTCCTCCTTCCTCTCCCTCCCTCCGGCGACCACCTCCTTGACCTCCCTCCGTCGAGCTACTCCTAGCAACCACCTCCTCGACCTCCCTCCGGCGATCTACTCTCGACGGCAACCTCCTCGGCTGCACTCCCTCCAGCAACCCTCCTGTGAGACGGCCACAACGACGAACGACTAGATCTAGATCGGCTTTTTTAGATTCTAATAAATTGTGTTACCTTCGGCCTACTAGGCTAGTGCGCCGGTGATAAGCCGTTACCACCGGCGTGTTACCACCTTTTTTGGTCCGCTCGCAGCAGGCTTTTTCCTAGTAGTTCCTCCGCCGGCGCTAGACGCACCACCAAAGTGAGTATAGAGTGGAAAGGACCTTATTCTGCCATCATGATGTAGTCATCATTTCATCATCCCAAAAGATACATTGAAAAGAACTTAAAAAGGAACGGGAAACTCCCACCAAGGAGAGGTTATGGTCTGCCGCACCTTCAAATCCCTAAGGCCACCGAAGACGGAGCAGACCAACGACGTCGCTGACGAAGGGACATAACCCTAGATAGGTTTCACAGAGCGCCTCTCTCCTGTAGCATGTATGCTACATATTACCAAATAAATATTACTGTAATAAACTAATAAGAGTGAATATTTTGGAGTCTAGTTATTATCCAGTCGACATTTTTATGATAAATATCATATCCATTTGTGTTTACAAGAATTGTTTGATCAAAAGTTTCTTAGTGTCGAATTAAAAATACTTATTAACAGTTGTTTTATAATAATAAAAAACAAGTAATTAATGTAGTATCATAGGATTAGTACAATATTGTAGTCTATGTGCTAGATTATTAGGCAATTTCTGAGTGAGTTTAATTACCGAAAACAATATCACATACGCACTACTGTATTTAACCATACACGACAGACCAAATATATCTGGTGGATTTGGAAATGGAACAAGTAGTAGTGCAAGATACAAGATGAGAAGCACATACAACACGAGGCTCCAGCAGCAGCATCACCATCGGTGTTGTTGATGTCATCCATGGTGTTGTTGAAGTCGTCAGATCTATCGAGAAGAAAACGAACCGGTGAGGAAAAACTCGAACAACAAGGAGCATTCACGCCGAGACACTTCCCAAAAACCTTCGCCCATCTCCTGGTGCAGAATCTTGACGCACGGGGTTTCAGACACCTACTCTCCTGGCCGGCCATGGACACAATCGTCATGATGGAGAAGACTAGAGATCAGCACATCAAAAAAAACTGGTTGAGAGAAAAAGAGAAGGGAGTGGAGAGCTCTAGATTTGTCATGTCTCTCGGCTCCTGGTATATCCTGTGAGGGGAGCCGCTGACCAGCCGACACGTGCCCAACTTGATGCACCAAGCAAAAGTTTAATCTTCCATTCACGAGACAAGACATGCCATGTGTCTGATGCATGGTAAGGTGGGCGGCGGCGAAGGAGGAGAAGTGGGCGTGAACTTCTTTTCTTACTCACTTAGTGAAGCTGAAAGAGCTGCTTTCATAAGCTACTCTAACTTTCTCCCAACCAGTAAAATGAAACTAAATTTTGTCTCCCACATCTTCCAAGGTGACACTACATTTTTTTTGAGAGAACCTCAACCTTTATTCAAACTTCGGGTACGAGGTTGCACACACCGTGTGGAGGATCTAGGAGCCAAACATGGCGCCCCTGGTCCAACAACACACTACTCTTAGCTAATCTATGGGCCTCTTTGTTGGAGAGCCTACGTTCATGAACAAAAGATAAAACATCAAAACTACACCTAGACTCATTGATTTCCTGGATAATATGAGCATAGACACCCATGGTTTCTTGCTCCAAACTCTACTCACGATGACATTGCTGCAGTCACTCGCCACCTTCACCCTCCGAGCTCCAACATCGAGGGCCAGAGATACTGCCTCACGGCATGCTAAGGCCTCGAGTGTCTCAGCGTCCATCCTCCCCGGGTAGACCACCGCCGAGGCTCCCTAGAAGAGCCCACTTGAGTCGCGGGCCACTGCCGCAACCGTACCTTTTCCCGTGTTCTTCCCCATCCCGGCGTCGACATTGATTTTCAGCTGCCCTGCGGGGGCAGTATCCAAGCCGGTGCGACCACATTGGGCCTCGCCGGCTGCCATCTCCTTCCTTCACCAGGCTGCTCTAGATCCGCCAAGAAATTTTCCACAAACAAATGGATAGAGAGGGGACTCATGTACTCCTATACTCCTGTTCGTGTATTGCCTTCCTTCTCGCATGCCATATCGCCCATAGGGTGACGAAAACCCTAGTCTGGTCGTTGTGGCGGAGAGTATTCGTCAGCGTTGCTAGCCAGTCTCTCGCGTTTCCCTCCTCTGATCTGTGCAAGTGTTCCGTCACCTCCTCATCAGTCAGCGCCCATACGCAGTGTGACATGGTGCAGTCGAGTAATGCATGACGCCATGTATCTTGGGCACCACATAACTGACACCTATCCTTATCCGCCATTTTGTGGTGGTGCCGAACCTCGTTCGTTGGCAGCGACTGCTTGGCCAACCTCCACAGGAACAGCCGCAACTTTGACGGTACCTTGCAATGCCACAGCTGGGACCAGTCCTTCGCTCGTGTCACTCCATCAGAGCTCGTTGCCCTGCCATCGAGCCAGACCTCGCGCCTGTCCTTCGTCTCAATCAGCATCTTGTAAGCTGACCTTACAGTAAACATGCCCCTCCAATCATAGTGCCATGCCCAGAAGTCATCATGCTGCCTTGAACATAGGGGGATTTGCATGATGTGATCGACGTCCATTGGGAGCATATGCTGGCGCAATTTTTCCTCGTTCCACGTATGATCGTGAGATTTCAAAATTTGTAGCCTATTTAGGCTGCCTACTTGGGCCTAGCCCATATAATCCAAAGGTACGGTGATTCATCCGTAACCAATTGTTTCCTTACACGCCGTGGCAAGACACGTGAAACAGGCGTATGCACAGATGTTTGATTGGTGTGGCTTAACGCAAAAATATCTTCACGATGCATGGTACCGGGGGGCCCGTCCTTTGCCATCAAGGGCAAATACATATGTAGAACTCATTTTCAGTACTTTCTAGGGTCTGAAACCGACCACTGCATAGTACTATTCCAACTTTTAGCTGTGTCCATCTTGAATCTTGTCACGATCAACTTGACTAGTATGCGAGACACGATATAGAATTACATTGTTTCAAATGGTTTTCTATATTTGAATCAATATATTTAAGGTGATAAAATGTGTTGATTACGCAAACAAACAAGTACGCGGCGCCATGTGATTGGACGGCGGGGACGAATGAACGAGCTGCAAATTTTCTTTCGTGCCTTGTCGACGATATTTTTTTGAAAATGAGAGTTTCCGAAGCCAAATGTTCACAGAGTAAAAAGAACAAGATGCCCAACAAAAACCATCATAACCACATGCTTCCCCGAGATCTTATGTTCACAGTCGTTTACTCTTGAGCGTGGCTCGCTCCGAGCTATCTGGCCCTGCCTCGGCTGCTATATAAACTCGCACGGAGACCATGTGTTTCTTCTACACTCGCTCAGACGCTCACATATAGTCCAGCTAGTTACACAAACTCAGGTGCATATGCGTACTATACTACTGTAGCATCCATTAGCTATACATGTGTTCCGCGCTCGAGGCATCCTCTGCGCCGCCGCCGCTGAGCCGTCCGGCGCGGGGCGGTGCAGCAGTGGTGACCGTGCCGAAGAGGCTTGTGATGAAGACGGTAACCGCGGTGGCGATGTCCATGCCCCCACGGCAGCCGGGGAGGCGGACGGTGCTCAGAACGCCGCGTGCCCCCGTGCCGTTCGTCCCCGTCGCCAACGGGCGGAGCCTATCGGTGGCACAGACCCTGTCTAGGGTCAGGGAGCAGAGGAAGGTACGTGTAAACGACACCGTGCCATCCACCAGCAAGGATCAATCAATTACTACCTCACTCGCCGTCGAAAAGATGTATTAGATACCCGCAAAAAAAGGTGTATTAGATGACAATCTAAATTTTAACAAATCTAAGATATATTTTTATGCACGGGACAGTATTGTTTTATATCTCCGCAATTACAGTACAGGAAAACGTCAATTGACTTGGTTCCGTAGTGTTAGGTTGTGTCTAATTTTACCTTGAGATCATGCACATAACGGTTTCGCTAGTTCTGAGACGACTTCTAAACCATATGATTATATCGTGATTTGTGCTCAAATGAGTTGTAACTAAGATTTTTCTAGTTGCAAATAAGGTTTGCAACTAGAAAAAAATGTCTGAATAATTAGATTCATTGTGATTCGTGCTAGTTATATGTTGCAACATGGTTTGCAATCAAGCCTAATTTGCTAAGATGGGGCTGGCCTAAGTTGGGCTGGGCCTTTTTGCATTTTTTTTACAATAGCTGATAGTGGGTTGGGCAAAATCTTAGGATCGACGAGACGCCCTTACACTCACTGGCTCCATTACACTTGCTTCTGAACCGTGTTAATTGTAAGTTGTAACTGGGATTGGAACTAAAATTTAAAAACATTACTTGACCAAGAACTAGTCACACACTAAAAGTAATATATTTTTTCCTCCTAGAAGAAAAAAGGTATATGAATCTAGAACTTTGTATGCTCCTTTTTTTAGAGTCTTGACGTGCGCAACGGGACCGGCCGCAATATTTTTTAATTACATTTTTGGGTATCGAACCTTCAACCCCCGATTATAAGTTGAATGCACCTAACCAATGCACCATCAGTCCGAACTGGAAAAGGGGCTAAACAATATATTTATATTCAACACCCTCACTCACATTTAGGCTATTTTGTTCCTTAGTATGGGTTCGAAATAGGCCGCAAATCTTTTCTTATACTATGTGAGCAGCATATAAGATTGATGTACTAGCCAAGTTTTTCAAAAAATTGAATTGAGAGAGAGGGGGTCGGTCATTACACTCTAACACATAAAACTTATTTTAGACTCTATCATTTTATAAATAAGATTGGTTTTTTCGGGCATATGAGGTGCACACTCCCTATCCATACCATCCATTTTTTAAAGATATGTGCACAATCTTTCTCTTTTCTTTTCTTTCCCGGAAAAAAATTAGAGCTTGAAAATACTAGGTTATATTATATTAGAACCACAATGTACGAAAAATATATTCGGCAATTTTGGATATCATAAAAATTAAACTAATAGAATTAATCTGCAAAATTCTCATTTTAGATATTTTTGGTGCACACAAAAATTCAAAGTTATTTTTAGATAACTTAGTTCTAATATATTTGTTCACCTGCAAAGTTCAGGTTTTACATTTTGTTATTTAGGACACATAAAAAAAGAGAAAGTTTTCGCATGGATGCTCCAGCATGAGAGCTAATAAAAGATCATTTCTCTTATTCACGACTCGTACGCATGCAGACGGCGTTCATCCCATACATCACCGCCGGCGACCCCGATTTGGCGACCACGGCACAGGCACTCAAGCTCCTCGACGCTTGTGGCGCGGACGTCATTGAGCTCGGCATGCCCTCCTCGGACCCTTACGCCGACGGGCCGGTCATCCAGGCTTCCGCAGCGAGGGCGCTGGCTGGCGGGGCGACAGTCGACGCCGTGTTGTCCATGCTGAAGGAGGTGACTCCGGAGCTGTCCTGCCCGGTTGTGCTCTTCTCGTATCTCGGGCCCATTGTGCGGCGGGGTGCGACAAACTTCACCGCCTCAGTCAAAGAAGCCGGGGTGAAGGGTCTTGTAGTGCCTGATCTTCCTTATGCCGAGACATGTGCATTCAGGCATGCAGCCAGAAACAACAACCTAGAGCTTGTACGTCCCTATCCCTCTTCAATAATGTATCTATAACAGAACAGGATTTAGCTGCAGCCATTGACAGTTTTCGCTTTGTTTGAAACAATGGTTGCAGGTCCTACTTATAACACCGACGACACCAGCAGAGAGGACCAAGGAGATCGCACAAGCTTCGCAAGGGTTTGTTTATGTTGTAAGCGTCACTGGAGTTACAGGTCCACGAGAAAGTGTGGACCCGCGTGTCAAAGATCGTCTCAAGAAAATTAAGCAGGTATGCATAATTATTTCAATGTTTTGAAAGAATTGTTGTGCAAGTTATTGTACTACCCATTTGCTTATATGGTTTTGTTATTATCTGCAGGTCACCCACAAAGCAGTGGCAGTAGGCTTTGGCATATCAACACCAGAACATGTTAGACAGGTGAAACATTTTAATGATTGATAAAATATTTACCAGAAGTTGTTGTAATTTTGTTGAGAAGTTCAACATGCTAATTGAACTTTTACTAATGGGAAAAGATTGCAGAGTGGGGTGCAGATGCAGTGATCATTGGCAGTACAATGGTGAAACAGTTGGGTGAAGCAACTTCTCCGATCGAAGGGTTAAAGAGACTAGAAGAATATGCCAGAAGCCTAAAAGATGCGCTGCCATAGTTTATAAATATATGAAACACAAGATAATTGACTGGTTTGCCATATTTTCATACATATAACGCCAAAACTAGGATTAACGAGCTAGCTTGGTGATCAAATATATCAGTTTTACATACCATGTACATTGTACAAGAAGCGCGGGTCCGTCCAGCTCACGTCTTGTACCGTCCGTGTACATTCAAGTTCACGTCTCGTACTTCTAAGTAAGCATGTGTGTACTTTCAGGTGCATCGCATGCATACTTCTAAGTGCAGCGTGCTGTTGGTGTTTCACTAAAATGTGAAATATTCTTTAGTGGGAGACGACGCTCCCGTCGACAGAGAGGTATTCGTGGTGACTTCGTCAATCTTAAAACTCGTTGGATCAGTTTCTTGGACTCAGTCTCGAGGAGGTTCTTATAGGGTAGGGTGTGTGTGCGTTCATAGGGGTGAGTGTATGTCCGTATGTGTGAACGCCTGCGTCTATACCGTGTTTCGCAAAAAAAAAAGTGCAGTGTGCGTGTACTTAGTTACCCTAACACCACAAAGTACAAATATACTAAAAATTGAGGTACTCGACAAAATATAAGTACATTAGTTTTTAAAGATTTTTTAAAAAGCTTGTCAAAACCTATTAATATGGAATTTAATATAAGTAGAGTAGTTACTAAAGTAGAAGAAAAGTGCATCGAAACCTAACGACATGAAGTATAAACATACATTACACCACAGCACTAGAATCCCAACAAACAATTTGGTAGGGAAAGCCGCTTACACCAACAGAAAGTTGGTCGACGATCAGTTTTGCTGACCGACCTCGTCTGTCACCATAAGTCCGGTCGGCAAAGGTCTTTGCCGACCAACATATATTTGTCGTCCAACTATACGACACCACGGCTAGAGCTTTCCCGACCAACGTTTTCTTTACCGACGGACACTTATTTCCTGACCAACATTTCTTTGCCGACCAAACTTCCGACGAAGAAAGTTTTGTCCGTTGGCTCGTGCCACAAACCCTTCCTTTTAACATTTGGTCGGTGTTTCTTTTGCCTACCAACTATGCATCAGCACAATCGCGAATTTTTTCCGACCAATCGTGCGACTGATTACCGACCAACTTTCAAACAAGCATCAACATTAACGTATTTTAGACATTTGAATGTCAAAATTCAGTATATTATCATATTCCACATAAGAATACATGCATATCAGAGAAGAATAGCACACATGACACACTGATATTCATAAATTTCTTGCAATACTAATTGTTCATATGTTCTCGATTGATTACAACAAAATCAAGTTCACAAAATAATAGCTAAATTGTCACCGCATAATTAGGTTTACAAAATGGAAGCCAAATGACTAATCATATAACCATGTTTACAAAATGGAAGCCAAATGACTAGCATATAACCACATGACCAAGTTTACTCCATTACACAATTCATCTTGTTGATGGGAAACATCTAGCTACTTGGTGGTTTGCGGTAGAAGTTTTGCATGATAATTCATATTTTGAATGGTACACCTGCACGAACAAGTACAAACATATAAGATTTTTTGTTCCTCGGATCGATTGAGCTATATGTAGCACAGCAACAAATGAACTACTAATTAAAGGAAGCATGTTACACACGTTCTCAATTTTTCTTATTAGTGATGTTATCTCCTGTCATTGGTGTCAGTTTTAGTACCATACTAGCTGTACCAGATCAGAATGAAAACAAGCAAATAAAATTTGATTTTCAATGTTTAAAGCACCCTAATGTGAGTATAACTTTGACACAGAAGGTATAATGTATGCATGAGAAAAACAAGAAGGTACCCTACTCTGAGCCATATGTTGGACCAAAAAATTACTGTACATATACACATGCACACATCCAAACAAAAAAGAAGACTATCATATCAGAATGGTGAAGAGAAAAGACATAAGGGGTCATTATGAACAGGAGACTTTCCAAAGAACAAAACCCTGCCAAAGCGAAATCAACATGGTATATCCTTTTAGCTGTAGCTTTTACCATGTTTGGATAGAAATGGAAGCATAATTTTACAAAATAAGTAAATTTGGTATAGACAAATAGTACAGGCAGGAAGAGACATATACTACATAGTACATACTATCTTCAGTTGCTGTCCTTGGAATTGATTTTCAACTCAAATACCTTAGGGACGAGATGAGCCAGACGTCTCTGTTTTGTATGGCTTCATCTAGCAAAAATATCGCAAGTCAGCATAACACATACAACGATACATAGGATGTGGATAAAACACACATACGCATGCATTACCTTGCTAGATGGCCATGCAATGTATAGTAAATCATCATATTGATATGGCAGCATAGCATCCCTTTTAATCGCAACATTCACAATAACCTCATAAGTCGCAGGCCCAAGGAGCTCCCCACCCACAATAGTGTCTGTATCGGCCGAGAGAATTGTTGCCTTAGCAATGGAAGATTCAGGACCAGTCCATGCATATAGAAGCACATCCATCCCAAAAGAATAATATTTCAGAAACATGGAAGCGGCAACATTTAAATATGCAGTAAGGATGCATGAGATTACAAAGCTTTCATCTTGTTGGGTTGAAGCGATTTATAGATTTGCAACAGATCTTCTCTGAACAATGTCTTCTTAGTCGTCCTATTCATCGCCTTCTTTGCCACCATTTTCTTCCCCAACTTCAACTCTTGCATTCTACTTTAAAACAATATGTAACTTACAACATGCATGATGAATATTTAATGCAATGAACAGATTAGGTATGTGCAAAACAGTTCATTACTTACGGAGAATTATAACCATGTTGCCAGCTAGGAGCCTCCAAATTTTGCCCTCGTTGTGAAGCTAACATCATTTTGTTCATTTGTTGCATCCGCTCCTCCAAAGTGCTCATGTGATGTTCAGTTTCTTAACGTGCTACCATTTCAACTAGAATCCTTTTGTTCAGTTTACCCCGCATACCCGGTGTGCCCACATCTTCAGGTGTTGGCCCTAGACCTAATACATGGACATTCAGTACCGTGGTGGCGTGGTGTAGTGATATTAAAAACCGAAGCAATACACAAAGTACAAGTATAATAGTTTATGAAGTACGGAAAAATTATTTAAAGAAACCTGTAAATATGAGATCTAGTTTTAAAATTTTAGCCATAAAGCATGCAACGGCAAAAAATGGTTATAATTTGGAAAAGTAGTTCAAAAGATATGTTGTTTTGAATTTTAAATCTTTAAAAATAGGGATGTAATTGGAATGGATATGATCACATTTTTTCCGCTCATGTATCATATACCACATTTTTTTGGCGGATTTGAAGCGGATCGTATAATGATAGGTTGCAGATTCGAATACGGATAAATGAGACCCTATATTTTGAACGAAAATGGAGCGGCTCGAGGCGGGTATAAAATTAATCAGACAGGTATGTGCATAGGTAAAAGGGCACACTGTACAACCAAAAAAGTTGGTGTATAAAACAAGTAATAAATAGTTATAACATGATACAATGAACAAATAAAACATGACCATGTGAACAAAGTATGTCCATATGCATGTAATAAGACTAGTACAAATGCCCGTGCGTTGCTACGGGTCCTTAAATTTTATTTCTTAATACACATATAATTCACAACTCACTATAAAAATTCAAAACAAATCAAGAATATCATAATATACTACATCATGATAATATCGAACGCAAAAACAAAACAATATTATTGTGCATCTGCGTGGTTCTAAGTTCTAGGTCTTCTTGTTACTCTTTCACGGTAAGTCCCACATATGTGTTCAAGGCCGTCATAATTGTTAACTCAACAACCTCTCCTTTTGGATGTATTTTTGTCGCACAAAACGTGAGTGCTGCAAACACATATATAACTGAAGGAATACTTCTTTTCTGATTAGTCCAAACAACACTTTGATATTCATAAATATCTAGAGACAACCTTGAATCGTAGCCTCAAATATTTAGAGACAACCTTGAATCGTAGCCTCAAATATTTAGAGACAACCTTGAATCGTAGCCTTCTATATCAAACATACAAAAGGGGCTTAGCAAATCTTCAATAATGGTTGGGGTAAAAAAAACTCCGTCGGCAAGCCAGTGGTGCGAACGCTAATTTTTTTAGGCAGCGATTCCTTGACCGCTCCAAAAGAGGATGACCATGGAAACAAAAAAAAAGGTCGAACAACTCCTAAAGCTTCCTGTAAAAGCTGAGGCAATGGAGAGCCTGTGGATCATGCTATGAGGCCCTGAACACCAATAGATTGCACATTTAGTTTACCACTAATACACGGTGTTGCTAACTGTACAAATAATTTTTTATATCTTTCATATCACAACCTAGTTGCCTGGGCTTTAACAAGACAGATTCTTGTAGTTCTGCAATTCGAGACCCACAAACATCAACACCCAACCTGATCTCCTTTGGCGGCTCTTGAAAAAAAAGGATGTGTCATCCTATAGTTGATACTTTGATGTGGGGTGAGGATATCCTTCTATTTTGACCGCGATAGCAACACGATATGTATGTACCATGCTTGAGAGCGCTGCTAAATCATGTGAGAACCTGCTAGTAAATCTTGAAAGCACTGCTAACTCTAATGAGGATAAATTTAGGGAACATTGTTCCTCTCTGGACATCAATAGTATATAAACAACGTAAATGTGGACGAGGATCTAGGCGGAGATGTGGACGGGGGATTATTGATGGGTGTTGCGAGACAAAGGGACGGCAGATAAGAAGATAGAAAGGATAGAGCTTCAGCAAGTGATTTCATACGCTTCAAGAGAAGATACATGCACGCTAAGAAAATATTCTATATTTAATACTCCCTCCGGTCCTAAATAGAAGCCATATAATTGATGGCACAAAAATTAAGAAACACATATTTAGAAAAAATTATGTTTGGCTAGGGTTAACCGTAAGTAATTGCCGTGAGCTAATAGAGGACTTTGCATAAGATAAGTAAACATAATCAAATCTCCAAAAACATTGTCCATATAAGTGGAGCAACGCAATAAACCTTATATTCCGGAATTTTCTCAAAAAACTATATGGCTTATATATAGGAACGGAGGGAGTATATATATATACACATATATATATATATATATATATATAATTAAAAATAGATTCGGTTGTATTCTTTCATGAACTTAAACTTATCGAAATTAACCGGTGCCAACAACACTAACCAAAGTAACAATTACCGTACTATGCTGAAGCTCACAACTAACAGTAAGAGTTCCTACTCATATATTACCCAAGTAACCAAATGCATCTTGCCAGATGGTATCCTAAAGCACAAATCTGTGAAGATTCAATCTATATTCCCTTTCACTCTGTCTAGCATTGTTCCTACCTTTGAGCTTATGTAAATCTTGGATATCCTATCGATAATCCTGAAAATGCAGACTACTGCTTCTTGCACTTGGCTAAACTCTCGAGCAAGTAAACTTGACTCCAAAACTCCAACCGGCATCATGGTTAAAGCAAAGAAGACCTGTAATTTTCAAGAAACAGTGGTGGCAATGAGAAGAGGTCTCAAATAGGTCATTATCACAAGCATATTAGCTATATCTGATTGGTATATCTGCAAAAAAGGAAACACGGGGATCCCTCATCTCTAGTAAAAGAAAACATGTAATTAATCATGGAAGCTGATATTTAGTGCATGCTAAAATAAAGCAGATGAGTGCTTTGAGGTTGTGGTATTGCAGAAAATGTGAAGTTCGATCCTAACATCTTGACCCTTCAAAAGTCACAAGCCTAACATGGTATTGTGAATAAGAAACAGTAGCCATGTTAGTTCCCATGTTAAACAATTTTATGGAAAAAAATCATAAATAACATGCATACAAATTACAAAAACAAAAACCTGACAAGTTACACACAAGTTTTAAATAATTCCAAACGCCATGGTAAATAAGTTGAGGTACGATCCATTAGATTATCTCATCATACGTATATAGGTATTGCTCTCCGAGCACATTGAACATTATTTTTCTTCAACGCCTGCAAATGCATATGGCCATCTAACCTGGTGGGGCTAATCCTATTTTTTAACAACCATTTTCTCAAAATTGCATGTAAATGAAATATTAGACTGTTTACCTTGAAGATTATTGCTCAATAATCCACCATTATACCAGACATCTAGTGTGACCTGCCAAGGTTTGTGCATTTTGACAATGGATTTTCTTCGCACCTGCAAGAGAAATGAATCCAAGTTCAGGCGAGATAGAGCATAGTGGAGCTTCTAGATTACAAATGAACAAGTTTGACTCAAGATGATAGCTGAAAATCATTTTGCAACCCCCCGTTTCAGCATAATAGAGCTATCCGCTTGTTAACAACTTTCTAGTCCTGACTATGCCATTGAAAAGCTAACCAAACCATGGAAAATAATTAACAAGGATTTTAACAACCAAAGCTCTCAAAATAAAAGCAGAAGCTAGTTGCATAATACTTGCTAGTTTAGCGGACATCAGGTGCCATATTTGCCTCCAAAATAATCCCCATATCTAACAGATTTCTCCAGTGCGAGTTGTTGTATTTCATATCTAAAAAAACTAATCGGCCATGTCTAATCAATAATAGAAAAAGTTTCCCCGTTACTAAAATACATGTTTTCCAAGTGTGCATAAGTATTTACCTTACCATTTGACATACATTTATACACATATTTGATTCTTTGGGGTGTCCCTTTACACTTAAACACTTGAGTATGGTAGATTGTTTTTTGATCTGTTTTTTTCTAAAAAAGCATCAAAATGGGTATTGTGAAACAAATTGCAATTAGATAGCATACCTTTCCAGCTCATGAACAATTGGAACACCATTCAGTTGTACATAGTGGCAAATGTTTGGTGCTCAACAACATTTTGCTAGCAGAACGGGCACATGGCGAGTATCCTATATTACAGAAGTAAGTTTATATATGCAAATAGACTACAAAAAGGAATCTGAAGGTTATCATTTTTTCTCATTCGTGGGACAGTTGAAAATAAATTGGCTCCTTACAAGTCCTATCTGAATATGTCCATCTTTTTTTCTCTTGCCACCTTAATATTTTTTACTTGAACCAACATTAAGACTGGAACTACACCAACTGCACCGCCTGAAAAGGATGGCACAATAGATCTATCTGACAATAGAACATGCAAGAAAAGTTATTAAATCCCGCAAGATAACAAGCTTTTAAAGCACCTTAAAAGAAGAGGCACATATACATCTTTGAAAGACATACCACAAAGGCTTAATATCAGTTCAAGCTGCATCAATATAAAAGAGATACTACATTATGTCTCGTAAGAACAAGAAGATCTTGGAAAAACTAAGGAACACAGCATAGGTTTTTTAAAAGGAACAATTATCAACAAAATTGACAGAATGATGAAGCCGACACTTACGGTTGAAGACATGCTAAGACAGGATACTATTAATAAAAGCATACTGTCCTTCAAGACTTTTCGCATGATTCCTTGTTGGTGTCGCTTTAAGGTTTCAAAGAGAAAACAATATTTATGAAATCTTATTTTTTTCAACAAAATAAGCCTTTCCGCAGCTGCTTGGGAGTTTGGTGTTTTGCTTGCAACCACCAATCCATAAGGGTCTCCTACCCATTTGGCGCTCTTGCTATCATTCTGAGCCATGCCAGCACTTCATCCCAAGTTACCCTAGCAAAAGGCATTCAAGCATTAGGTGGCACATTGTTTTTGGGGCCTGGTCGGAGAGAAGGCATCATGAGTGGTGCTATAGGCCATGTCTTGCTAGGCGCTCCACATTACTGTTTACATATTACTGACAAAGTCTGGGCAGAATCATGATGTAAAATAAAAAATATCAAGCTGAATTAACATTTATATCATAGATGTCAACGGAGGGAGCATGGTGATCAAGGTAGAATTCGAGATGAATGGCTGAGAATGTGGTGTAGCTTACCTTTTATATCTCTTCAAAATTGGACAAGAATAGGCTATACATCTTGCAGTCATGAGGCGCCACCGAGGCGGATATTTGCCCCTGAGCGGAGGATGACGAGTGCTGCACGAGAAGACGGAAATTGTTATGAACTCTAGAACCTGCAGTGCATTATTAGAAAAGGCAAAGAGCTTTGAAGAAAGCGAGTTTACCGCCCATAGATCACAGACAGTGACGGCGGCAGATGTAGGGAGCCCAACGCTTGACCAATATGCAGTAATGGTTGCCTGGTACCCCTGCATGTTCCATAGAACCACGACTTTTCTGTTGCCGGTGAGCGGACCGGCCCATACCTACAAACAATTACGCAATTACAGACTTTGAATCATGCTATTATTTTTTTGTCTTGCTTTGATATGGCTCAAGCTTCGTCATGGAAGTCAGGACTAAGGGGTTTGAATTGAGCAATACCTTCAAACCATTATTAGATTGCACCTTCTTTCCCTGGACACCTAGGCTGTCTGTTATAAAAAATGTTGTTTGAGTACACTGAAATCCCATTGGAACATGTTGGGCAAGTAAGTGGAAGATAATACTTGCCTTGGTTGACAGCGATGACCTCCGAGTTGCTGATTATGCCCTTTGTCGCCTGGCTCATCGAGCGCACATCCCACCCAATCAGAATAGGAGCCTACACAAATCATACCGGGATCGCAGGAGGAAATGCAGAAAATTTTGAGAATTGAAGCAACATTATTAAATGCATATGGGGGGACATGTGTACCTTGGCAAGTGCCCAGATGCTGAAGTGCGAGCGGTACTCAGCTTCAATCATCCCACCGTTCCCAACTTCAAGCATGTTAGGATCTGAGATTGGAGCAGAACATCAGTTCGAATCTAACATATAGCTTGTCAATCTCCAATACTGGCACAGAGTTGTCTGAAACTCCTACCATCCCATCCACCAGGTCCGGCGTAGGAGGCCCATTCGTCATTCTGGTCCGCACGGGATTTCATGCTGAAGTAACAACGTATCTTACGATCAATCTTTCTAATTCCAGTAGCTACTTGACCAAAATTCTAGAGTTGATGAAATGAGCGGCACCTGTTCCAGTTGTCGGCGATGTCACCAGTTGTCCTCCAGCTATTACCCATGCCACCTGCCCATGTAGCAGGGTTGTTGTGCTGTTGTCTCCCCTAAACAGCGAACCGCAGTAGTGTCTTATGCAGAGCAAACTCACCATTCACAGAGTGAGAAGAAGATGTTCTTCCCGTATTTCCTGATGGCGTTGCTCATCTTAGTATATCTGCATGAGCCATGACAATTTACTTCGCAATCTAACACGTAAGACTCAATGCACTGGTACTGTTTGCAGTATTGTTCTCTTCACCTTTCCACCATATTCCTGCCACCATTATTGCAGTTGTCGTACTCCCTGGATTTGAGAAAGCAAGAAAATAAAGAACATCAGGATTTATTGTGTCGGTTTGCCATATGGCATTCGGTAAGTAGTTTTAAGGTGCATACCCAAGACGAGAAAGTTTTCACATCTGACTCGGATCTGCAGTGTCGAATCTTGATCTGGTGGATACCAGGAAATTCTCCACCGTTCCCCTAAACCGTTCGGCTTTGCTCGGCTCTTGATGATCTCCACTTTCCCCTCTCTTTTCTGGTCATGGTGGCCGGATTGAAGGTGTGGGGATCTGGGGAGGGGCGCTGATGCGCGGCATATCCTCATATCCGAAGAGGGTCGCTGGTGGTGTTGCTCCCCCGATCCGCTTGACCTACAATCCAAGAAGGCCAGATTTAGGTCATGGCGATGGGGAGATATTGGGCCACTGCGTGATCTTGTCGCTGGCCAGGAGGAAGAGAGGGATATGGGTGGAGGTCGTCGGCGCTGTTGAGCGAGATGTGGGGGTGAGATGGGAGTGGGACTCCCGCCGGGTGGGCCTAAAGCGAGGGGACGCGCAGAAGGACGGGTGAGACGACGAAAGGGTAAGTCGTAGTGGCAGAATAGGGAACATCTTCCTCCTTTTTAAGTAGCGTAGAAACACAAGGGATAAGATAAGCATCACTCCATGCTTCCGTAGCCCAATATCCTAATAAGTTTGGATTCCACATAAAGTATAACGGATATGTAAGTGAGCTTTGTTTTGTAGAAAACTCGACAATTCACTAACTATGCTATATTAACTTTTACAGTTTCGTTGAACATTCTATTATTTGATTTAAAACCATCAGGTAATCCTAAATAACTTTTGGATGCGATTATCATGTGTTATCTAGCATGCCATATCATATACTGTATCCGGGTGTCATGTTCGGAATCAGATATTTTATGTATCAAACTTCTCCAAACCTTTTATGATATGTAAAACGGATTGAAAAACGAATCGGTGCGGAAATGATCATATTCATTTGCATCCTGAAAAAAATACACATCCAATATTTCACCCATCTCGGAAGACAAATCTCACCAAAAGTATCTCATTAATACAGTTAGTAACCATTCAACGGGCCACATCTCAACAATATAGATGGAACTATAACAGAAACTCAATTCGGCTCCCGGGTCCGTATGATCCCTCTACCATAAAAACATATTTCCAAGCATCAAAAAATTTTGATAAAAAAATTTACATGTACATCTCCATAATATATGTGCATTCGTCAAGTTTGTCGAAAAAATAATATTTTTTGTAGTCTAAGCGAAAAAGAGAAAATTTATCTTGTGACAAGTATGTGTTTCAGCACCGAATTTTGTCTTTTTTACACACGTCACATGACATGTCGATTTTTCATGAAACGACTTTGTGAGCGCATAGCACATGAAGATGTACGTGCGAAATTTTTGTTTCAAATTTTTGACATTTTAAAATGTGTCTAACATGTATTTCAAAATAAAGGGAGCATACGCTCCCATGTGCCAAAACATCACTCCCGAACTATAACACTTTGCAAAAGTTAGCCATGCTCCAACGGTTTCTTTTTTTTATGGGACGTAGTGTCTAACTTGAAATTCTATATTTTGCTCGACGCGACACGGATGGCCGGCGCCGCGGACCCCGCATATTGTCGTAGGCCCATTTCACGAGTTTTCTTTTCCCATTTTTGGTTTTGTCATTTTTTTCCTTGGTTTTTTGTTTGCTACAAGGTTTATTTGGTTTTCTCTTTTCTTCTTCCGGTTTTCTACTAGCTCTTTTTCTAGGGGTTTTATTATGGTTTTTGCTTGTGGTTTCATTTTAAATTTATCTTTTAGATTTACATTTTTCCCTGTTCTATTTTATTTTTCCCTTTTTTGTCTTCTTTTCTTTTCACTTATCATTTTATTTTATTTTTGTTTTATATAAATGGCCATGCTTCTAGGAAAAAATGTTTATGGCCTAAAAAAAGCCTTCACGCTAATGGGTACAAAAAAATGTTCATGAGGTTTAAGACAATGTTCTTGTCATTTAAATAACTATATTATGGATTCAACAAAATGTATCGGTTCCAAAAAATCATGGGTAATCATTGATGAGGTTGAGAAACATATTTTTACAGGGTTGAAAATAAGTTTCTTTTCATAGTTAAGTTGGTGACCCATTGAGAAAAATGTTGTACGATGTTAAAAAGAGTGCTCACAGATTCTACAAATAGGTTAACAATTTCGATGAAATGTTTGTGAGTTTTGTGAAAGTTGTTTATTGATTTAAAAAAAACGTTCAACTGATTCACATAAATGCTCATGGGGATCAAAAAATATGTTCATAGATTCAAAAAAATGTTTATTCCTATTAAAAAGGTGTTCATGTTGTTTGAAAAAAATGTCCACAATGTTTTGAAATTATTCATGAGTTCGAAAATTACATTCACGAACTCAAAAAATCATGTATTTGGAAAATTACTCATGATTTTAAACAATACTTTTATGTTTGTGAAACAGAATACTTAGCAGGTTATAAAGAACATTCATGTTACATCTTTAAAATAAAGGTAAATAATCCCCTTCTATAAAAATAATAAATAAATAAAATATAAATATAAAAGAAATGCGGCATAGAAAAAAGGAGTAAAAAGGTAAACTAAAAACTAAAAAATACGCATACAATATTTCACACATCTTGGAAGAAAAATCTCACGAAAACTCTCTCATTAATACACTTATTAAGCATTCAACCAACCACGTGTCAACGATATAGATGAAACAATAACACTTTGCAAAAGTTAGCCATGTTCTAACGATTTCTTATTTGTTTTTTATGGGAACGTAGTGTCTAACTTGAAATCCTATATTCCGCTCAACACGCCACGGCTGGCCGGTGATGACCCACAAGTATAGGGGATCGCAACAGTCTTCGAGGGAAGTATTACCCAATTTATTGATTCGACACAAGGGGAGACAAAGAATACTTGAAAGCCTTAACAGCGGAGTTGTCAATTCAGCTGCACCTGGAAACGGACTTGCTCGCAAGAGTTTATCGATAGTAACAGTTTTATAGCAGCAGCAGTAGTGAAATAACGAGTAGCGAGTAACAAAGACAGCAGTAGTGATTTTAGTAAACAGCGAGGATTAAAATATCGTAGGCACGGGGACGGATGACGGGCGTTGCATGGATGAGAGAAACTCATGTAACAATCATAGCAGGGCATTTGCAGATAATAATAAAACGGTATTCAAGTACTAATCAATCAATAGGCATGTGTTCCAATTATAGTCGTACGTGCTCGCAATGAGAAACTTGCACAACATCTTTTGTCCTACCAGCCGGTGGCAGCCGGGCCTCAAGGGAAACTACTGGATATTAAGGTACTCCTTTTAATAGAGTACCGGAGCAAAGCATTAACACTCCGTGAACACATGTGATCCTCACATCACTACCATCCCCTCCGGTTGTCCCGATTTCGTCACTTCGGGGCCATTGGTTCCGGACGAGTGACATGTGTATACAACTTGCGGGTAAGATCATAAACAACGAATATCATGATGAAATAATAACATGTTCAGATCTGAGATCATGGCACTCGGGCCCTAGTGACAAGCATTAAGCATAACAAGTTGCAACAATATCATAAAAGTACCATCTACGGACACTAGGCACTATGCCCTAACAATCTTATGCTATTACATGACCAATCTCATCCAATCCCTACCATCCCCTTCGGCCTACAGCGGGGGAATTACTCACACATGGATGGGGGAAACATTGCTGGTTGATGGAGAGGCGTTGGCGGTGATGGCGGTGATGATCTCCTCCAATTCCCCGTCCCGGCGGAGTGCCAGAACGGAGACTTCTGGCTCCCGCGACGGAGTTTCGCGATGTGGCGGCGTTCTGGAGGGTTTCTGGCGACTTCGACTTCTCTTCGTGCGTTTTTAGGTCGAGGCGAATAAGTAGTCCGAAGGGGGGCGTCGGAGGCCGACCGAGGGGGCCACACTACATGGCCGCGCGGGCCCCCCCTAGGCCGCGCCGCCATGTAGTGTGGGGCCCTCGGGCCTCCACTTCAATTGCCCTTCCGGCTCCGTCATTATTCTGGGAAAATAGGCCCTTTCGTCAAAATCCCGAGGTTTTTCCCGAAAGTTGGATTTCTGCACAAAAACGAGACACCGTAACAGCTTCTGCTGAAAACAGCGTTAGTCCGTGTTAGTTGCATCCAAAATACACAAATTAGAGGCAAAACAATAGCAAAAGTGTTCGGGAAAGTAGATACGTTTTGGACGTATCAGCCGGCGCAACACCCCACGTAGTGTCGTAGCCCTATTTCACGAGTTTTCGTTTTCCTTTTTTTGTTTGTAGCAAGGTTTTATTTGGTTTTCTATCTTCTTCTTTCGGTTTTCTACTAGTTCTTTTTTCTATGAGTTTTTATTATGGTTTTTTTGTGGTTTTATTTTAGATTATGTTTTGTCTCTATTCTATTTCATTTTTTCCTTTTTATTTTCTTTTCACTTCCCATTTTTTTATTTTCTTATACGAATGGCCATGCTTGTGGGAAAAAATGTTCATGGTCTAAAAAAAACCTTCATGAGGATAAGGAAAATGCTACTACCTCCATACCGGTTTAAAGGGCAATTACGCATTTTGAGAAAGAAATTTGACTACAAATTTAGTCAATAAAATATAAGATATATGCCAATATAAGATATATGCCACAAAAATAATACCGTTGGATTGATATTGTAAATAAGTTTCCAATGGTATAATTTTTGTAATATATATCCCATATTTTATTGACCAAATTGTTAGTCAAAGTTTTTTCTCGAAAAACGTAATTGCCCTGTAAACCGGTATGGAGGGAGTAATGAGTTTGAAAAAATGTTAATGAGGTTTAAGACAATGTTCTTGGCATTGAAATAGGTATATTTACGGATTCAAACAAATGTACCGATTCCAAAAATCATTGATGGGGTTGAGAAACATATTTTATAGGGTG
Source organism: Lolium rigidum (assembly GCF_022539505.1). NCBI lineage: Eukaryota > Viridiplantae > Streptophyta > Magnoliopsida > Poales > Poaceae > Lolium > Lolium rigidum. Next base: position 349,923,362 of record NC_061510.1, read on the forward strand.
GAAAATATGTTTCCTTTCATAGTTAAATTCATGACTCGTGGAGAAAAATGTTGTATGAGGTTAAAAAAAGATGTCATGGACAAATAGGTTAATAGTTTCAAGAAAATGTTCCCGAGTTTTTAAAAAGTTGTTCATTGATTTTAAACAACGTTAACAGATTCACATAAATGTTCATGGGGATCAAAAAATATGTTCATAGATTCAAAAAAAAGTTTGTTCATATTGAAAAGTTGTTCATGTTGTTTGAAAAAATGTCTACAATGTCATGAGTTCTAAAATTACATTCAAGAACGCAAAAAGAAGTTCATGCCATTTGGAAAAATACTCATAGTTCAAAAAATTTACTTTTATGTTTGTGAAACAAAATAATTAGTGGGTTATAAAAAACATTCATGTTACATCTTTAAAATAAAATTAAATATTCTCCTTCTTCAAAAAGCAATAATTAAATAAAATATAAATATAAAAGATAAAATAAAGTGAAAACTAAAAAAAAAGGAAAACAAGACGGCGTTAACTGGCTGGGCGGCTGGCCCACCGCGGTTCTCTATGGGCTGCGCTTGTCGCCCGTGGTCTCTTCGCGCGGTGGCTGGGCCTTGCTCGCAGAAGCTAACGAGGCCCGTGGTCTTTTTCTTCGCACTTGCGTTCCGACACGGGCACGGCCCATGGCACAGTGTCACGCAGACGTGGCATTCCATTTGAGGCTTCCCTCCCCACATTTCCTCTCGGTTGCGGCCGCCGGCGCCGCCGCGATCTCGTCGGCTTCTGCGTTGCACCGGCGGAGACCGTGGCGCGCGACGCCAGGGAGGTCTGCCGCCGCCGCGCCCATGGCCGATCGCAAGCGCAGCGTCGTGGAGACCTTCTCCAGGCTCCGGGAGCAGGGCAAGGCACGTGCTCCTTACGCCTTAACCTTTGCTTCGCGCTATGATTTAGAGGGCGCTATGCGTGCGGCTGCTGACGTGCTGTGTGTGTCGGATGAGGGTGGACGGCGGAGTAGAGCAATGCTAGTACTGCTTTTACCTTTTTTGGAGGAACAAGCTTACCTACGTTAACAAGTTAAGAATTGCTGCTTGAGGTGTATTGTATAAGCTTGCCACTGTTCAGAATCTGTTCGTCTAACTGTCTGAATTGCTTAGAATATGGTACTCCAAGTAATACCAATATTCCCCAATCAATATGCCGTTACAGATTGGGGAATATTGGTATTACATGTAGTACTCTTACTCTCAGTGCGGAAAATTGTAGCACAACAACAGGGTGTCAGGATTGCACATATTTCTGGGGTAGGGTTTATTTAATCCGTTTTGCCTAACCTTGAATTTTTCCAGACCGCGTTCATCCCATTCATCACCGCCGGTGACCCTGATTTGGCAACCACAGCGAAAGCGTTGAAGATCCTAGATGCCTGCGGCTCGGATGTGATTGAGCTTGGTGTACCTTACTCCGATCCATTGGCTGATGGTCCGGTTATTCAGGTACACTTTCGACTATATTTGTACTTGTCAGCTTTTGTATTTGTCATGGGTTACAACTGTTTTTTTTGCTTCACAATCATTTCAGGCTGCAGCATACCGTGCGCTGAAGGGAGGCACTACACTCAGTTCTGTCTTAGCGATGCTCAAGGAGGTTATACCGGAACTGTCTTGTCCTATTGTTCTCTTCACATACTGCAACCCAATTCTCAAGCTTGGAGTGCGGAACTTCATGAATAATATTAAACAAGCTGGTGTAAATGGTATATTTTCTTACATGGTAGTCAATAATACGAACTTGTGATGTTTTCTACTAATTAGTGTATCATATTTCTTGATTTTGCGATTTCTGTTGGTCTTGAGTATAATGTGACCTTAGCTTCTGTTCTCTAATATTCCCTCCGTTCCAAATTAGTTGACTTAACTTTTTTTCAAAATGGGTGAACCTATACACTAAAACACGTCTAGATACATGTGTATCTATACCAAATCTGACCAAAGGTTCGTCAACTAATTTGGGATGGAGGGAGTACTATTGATTAGTAATCAAACATGGAAGTCAGAGCAGAAAGGCAAATATTCAGGCAAGAGGAAGTCAGATAGTGGCATCTTTAAGGAATGAGAACAAATGTTCTTTTACTCTTTAAAAGAGAGGACCCATTTGAAGTATTTCAAGACACTTCCCTTCAGTTCGTCGTCAAGTGTAACAATTTGTCATTCAATTACAGAACGATTCTTGCATAATAGATTTTCTGCAGTCTGGATTGAACTGGAAATCTCTCTTTTCATTTAATCCTTTTATTTTTTTTAGAACTCCTTTCTGTACAAGAAACAAACATCAAGCCAGCATTCCACTTCATTGATATCTTTCTCTTGTGCATGAATAAGATACAGAGATGGACTAGCTAGTTGGAAATTGACTGTTCTAATTCAGTTCCTTAAAATTTCATGACCATACAGCAACCTTTTCGCATGGTCTCTGCAATCCTCGATTACTGGAAATTGATGAAAATAGCTGATTATTTTCAAAAATAGATTAGCTTTTGAACCTGATCACATGCTCTTCCATGAACTGATGTTGTTTTTTCAATTTACAAAAATGTATGTGTAGTTCTTGTAGTAGTTGTGTGGTTGTTGATTTGCACTTGTTATATCTGCAGGTCTTGTCGTACCTGATCTTCCTTTGGAGGAGACAACATTACTAAGGAGTGAGGCCACTATGCACAGCATAGAGCTGGTTGGTCCTCACTCTCATCTTGTCATGTAATAATGTTCATTTAAAATCTGTGTTACATCAAATTATCTACAACCTGGACAAGATTGGTCCATTGGATGAGAAATAAGACCAGTTCAAATGACCCCACTGGGTCAGGCGAGTTTGACCAAGCCAGGCCACGTTCAGAAATTCAGGGCAGTTTTTTTTCTCAACACACATCTAAATGCACATCATTTGTACTAGAAGGAAGCACCGAGATGGCACGAGGTTTTACAGCCAATTCGGGGAAAAAAGAAGCAAAGCACAAAGCTAAGGCAAAGCAAAAGAAATTCAGGGGAGTCTGGTTTTAGATCCTTATAAGTTATAATTACAATGGTAAACGTGAATATGTTTGAACTGCACTACCTAGTTAGAATGGTGTCACAGCAAAACGTTATGTGGATATAAGGTGAACTTATAACCAAGAAAGTTATCTTTAGTTCAGTCACTTATCGATTTATATTTCTCACTGTTGACTACAGGTGCTACTTACAACACCGACCACACCAACCGAGAGGATGAAGGAAATCACAAAAGTTTCGGAAGGATTTGTTTATCTTGTGAGTATCAAGAAGACACCTACTATTTGCTCGAAGTTTGTCATCAGATTTGAACATTGTTTTTACTTTTATTCCCTAGGTACTAGTTCATCTTGAGTAATATGGAATATTTGTTGACTATATGTTGTGTTTGCACTTTATTGAGACACCGTATAATTTTTCATCTCATGCTACGTATAGATACCCAGGAATTCTAGCATGTTTTAGCAGAAAAGTAGAATGGAAGCAACTGAAGTTTGCAATCTGTAAGCAATTAAATCATGGCACATGAAACAAATGAAAGGTCATTTCATCTGTAATATTCACCATCATATGATGTACGTCTACCCTATTTTTTTTATAAAAAAAAAACACTCTAATGTATTTGTACATATGGTATAACTAGCTCGTATGTTATGCAGGTGAGCGCTGTGGGAGTTACAGGTGCACGCTCAAATGTAAACTTACGTGTTGAGCATCTTCTTCAGGAGATCAAGCAGGTTTGCAAACTATAACCCTCTTCCCATCAGTAGACAGTAAACTTGAGGAAGCATTACAATTCCATCTCTAGAAAATTGTTTTGAAGAATTCTTGAAGTTAAGATAGCTTCTCCTCCTGAGCTTACAGGTTACAGACAAACCCGTGGCTGTCGGCTTTGGCATATCAACTCCAGAGCAAGCGAAGCAGGTGAATTAGGCCAGCACAACTTTCCTGTCAAGTACTATTAGGTTTGTCCTTTTGTATAGTTTTGATAGTGTTTGCTATTTGTAACACAGATCGCGGGCTGGGGAGCGGATGGTGTGATCATTGGCAGTGCAATTGTTAGACAGTTGGGTGAAGCCACTTCTCCTGAAGAAGGCCTAAAAAGAATAGAAGAGTACACCAAGAGCATCAAGGCTGCTATTCCATGAGACTAGCAGTTCCATCATGAACCAGCCAATTAGATTGTAAGCAGATCATTTATCTTGTGGTAGTCTGGTCGAAGGGCTTGGAGTCTGTAGTTCATCTATCATATTTGATTCTAGTGCTTGAAATAATATATATCTTTATGTGTTGGAATCACAAAATGATTAACAGGGAAATTCAGAAATGGTTCAGAGCTTAACTGCACGCGACCACTTTTCGTTCTCCTTTTTAGAGGGAAAATGATTGTAAAATGTTGGGTTATTGTGAGGACTTATCCTTAAAGGAATAACAGGATAAGGCCGTGGTTGCTTTATATGGCTGGCTTGAATTTTGTCATCCGAGTCAACATTCATCTCGTTTTCTATATGGATGAAGCGGGACAATGGATGCGCTGAAAATGACACTGCCTTCAGATTATTCTTCTTGCCCGTTGGAGGAGGGACAAAAGGGCTGTCAGGCTGGGCTAGAGCATTATTCCTCTGCTAGAGATTGTAAGGCTGGCGCGAATTTCTAGGTTACTAATTTGATCAACATAACATGAATTTTATAATACAAAACTTATGTCACTAGAAAGTAGAACATCTAAACTCTCTACTGATGTATGTTTTATAATATATATCTTTTATTAGGTTAGTAAAATTTACGACCTAGAGATACCTACAGTCCTTGTAATATCTAATAAAGAGAGTATTTCCTATATAATATCTAATGAAGAGAGTATTTCCTATTGTACCAGATACCGATAACGTTCTAGGTGTACACTCGTATTTGTTCCATACTCTCTTTTGAAACATGCGAGAGCTGTAGAAAACGTGGGTAAAAGATGCTCGTTTTTTTTCCGAAAGGGGAGATTATCTCTTCATCAAAGAGATGCACACGACCTAAAAAAAAGAACCATGGTCCTCCTGTATATTGGGGCTGGAAAAGTCAAGCAAATACGCATCGTTCCCGCTATGTGAAGCTACCTTCTGGCGTTCAAGAGACCGGAGGAGGAAGAAAACATTGGCTTTAACACCTGAGTTTGAGTCAATTGTTTAGCTGGATCAGCACAAAAGTGCAACTTTTGTTTGTGAATTTTATCAACACACGTGTTGAAAAAATGCAATAGGAATGATCTTTTTCGTTGGATATTCAAACAAGAAGATATCGCAATACTAAACGGCTTCTATATAGTTAGGCAGAAAAAAACAGTTCTTCCGGTGAATCGTCCCGCCAAACATTTTCAGTTTGTGCTTAGATTGAGACATACCCCAATTCCAAATTTAGTGACATAATTTTGTCTAGATGACACATTAAAATACGTCTAGATATATCGAAAGTTGTGTCACCTAATTTGCAATGGATGAAATAGTAATCACTAAATTTTCATCCAAATATTTCGTTATAATTAGTAACTTGAACGCCGGAGACCTTCATCCATGTCTAAGACATTACATGTCCTTACATATTTATCCAGAGAACATGTGTCCACCATTGGAGATGGGACCATGCACGATTCTTTTCCAAATCGAGCCTCTTTGAAAAATAAAAACAGAGAGTCTTTATCGACGAAAAGAACCTCACGGCGTTTGGCTGCCTTTCTCTTTTTGGATGAGACCAAGACAAGACAAGGATATGTTATCCTTTAGTACTCGCAGCAAAGCGAGCGAGCATTTTGTCACGTCGATGGATGGTGTAGAAAAAAACGGGGATAAGCATGGATCACGTTGCGATCGGGCGTGTCATATCACGAAGCCATGATTGATGATTCGGAGTCGCGGTTCACCTACAGGAGCAGACGTACGTACGCCGGGACCGAAACTAGAGGCGCAGGTTTCGTTTCCATTTTTTCTGGCCCAGATCGCCTGAAAATGCATCCTAGTTTAAAATCTATGTGGCTGTGGCGCACGGTTTCAGTATACTCATTTAGTTATTGATTGTTGAAAATGAAAATGACGGTGCAAGTTGCGACGGGTATCGGTCCTCATTCCTGAATACTCCGACAGTCACTCATAAAAAAAAGTTGAAGAAATACTTAGGAAAAAGATACTCTCTATTTCCTAAAATATGTGACTCAATTTTTTCTAGATATGGATTTATCTAAACACTAAAATGTACTCTAGATACACATAGATAAAATCGAGCTACTTATTTTAAACGGAGAAAGTGTACATTACTTAAACTATCAAAATTAGTTGTCGTAGATTTATCAAAATATGGATGTATATAGAAACATATTTTTACATCCAGGGAATGGATTTTGTACACACACATGGGTGTTGGTGTGTTTCGGAACCGACGGAAACACTCAGACCCATGTGTGTAGGTACAAATCGTATTTCCATTTTGACAAATCTGCGACATCTTTTCAGATAGAAGTAGTGGGAGTAGTATTAATGACTACCCTTCTAATCCATAATTTTTGTTGCAAATTTAGACGCCTTCAGATATATTTTTAAATATATATATCTGAATTTGTGGTAAAAACTATAGAACAAAGGAAGTACCTTAGTTCTAAAATAGTGACTCGGTGTTATCTAGATGGAGATGTACATGAGAACCAACCTGAGGTTGGGTGGTTAGGAGGATGGTTGTATCCCCAGCCCACCAGAGTTCAAACCCCAGGTTTGACATCTGTGAGTCTTATAAAGGTGGAATATTCATTCAGTGGGAGGTGACGTTCCCGTCGACAGCGAGGCGCCTGTGGTGACTTCGTCAATTTCAAGATCCAATCCGCCGGCTCAGTCTTCCGGAGGTGCTCATAGAGATAGGGTGTGCGTGTGTGCGTTCATAGGGGTGAGTGTATACGCGTGTATGTAAGCGTCTGCGTTTGTACTGTGTTTCTCAAAAAAAAAAAGATGGAGATGTACCTAGACGCAATTCAATGTATAGATAGATGCATTTATATCTGAAAAATAGGTTAAGTCCCTTATTTTTCTCACCGCCTTATTTTGAAACTGGGGCAATATTCATTCGGAAAGAAAACCAAGACGAAACCCGCGTTGCCGTAATTCCGCCGCGTGCGCCGGCTCGGAACCGTGGACTCGTGATCGCTGCCGGCTGGCTGAAAGGCTGACTCACCATTTTGTTCTACCTTCCAATCCCCCATTCTCTCTCTCTCTTCTTCCTGCCACTTCCCTTCTCCTCTCCTCCTCCAGGCGAAACATTCCCGATCACCAACCCCTCGGATCCTCCGACCGCCGCGCGGAATCCCCAACCCACCGGGATCCTCCCCTCCCGGCGTCGCGTCTCGGGATCGGCCGGCGGATTCCCCTCGCTCGCATCGCATGGAGCGCGTCTTCTCCGTCGAGGAGATCCCCGACCCGTACTGGGCCCAGCCGTCGCCGCGGGGCCCCGCCGGCGCGCATCCCGGCGGAGAGGGCGCCATGAACCGGTGCCCGTCCGAGTGGTACTTCCAGAAGTTCCTCGAGGAGGCCGTGCTCGACAGCCCCGTCGCCGGCGGCGACAACAACGACAACCCTAGCCCGATGACCGGCACGAGCGGGGCCGCGATTGGCGGGGAGCCCGCGGAGGTCAAGCAACAGCCCGCCGTGCCGGCGCCGGCGGCCGCGGTGGTGGACCCGGTCGAGTACAACGCCATGCTCAAGCAGAAGCTGGAGAAGGACCTCGCCGCCGTCGCCATGTGGAGGGTACGGTCCTTATTACCTCTTATAAGGCCCGCGACCGCCACTCGCTCGCAATGCTACACGCGCGCGATGTTTAGGCATTTAGATCGGGTGGGGGCGATTATAGCTTGGAATGCGAAGCATAGCTGTGTGCGCTTTAGTCGCGTGATGCCGGCTTAATTTGGCGTCTGTTGTCTGTGTGTTTCCAATTTTACAACCAATGAAATTGCCTTATTCTGTATACTCGTGCGAATTAGATGGCCTTTTGACGCCCAACACATTAGTAATTTCATTCTTGTCCATTTTTCTTGCTACCTTTATCGCATTGCAATTCCACTATTTATTGCATCATGTGCACTGTTTTAGTAAAAATAATACTAGTAAGTAAATTCACCTGCATTTTATTTTACCTCTTGTCTAATGGCTTACTGTAATTGTGTTCACTTGTAATACTAGCTCATGTCGATTTCATCTGCAGGCCTCTGCTGCAATGCCTCCTGAACGTTTTGCAGCTAGTTCCTCGTTGCCAATTGCAGATGCTCCACATATAGCCACTATTAATCCCATAGCAGGTACTGATCTACCGCTCACATCTTGGAACTAGTTAGGAAACTGTGTTAAGAATGACAACTACAGATTCAATATTTGCTTGATGATGCTTAGATCTACTTTTTCCCCCCCGACCCTCACAAGCATCGGAATATTCTCTTGAAATGAACAACATTTTTTCTTGGAATCTTATTAAAAACATCTATTTATTGCGTCTCCTGCTAGCAAGTGTTTATGGTTGCCTTAGTCTGGGATGGAGTACTTAATAATATTTTTATCCAAGTAAGAGGGATATTATGTTTTTAATGCTCAAAAGAAATCATCCTGTTTTTTTTCGACTGCACTTCACAATTTAATTACTTGTCGTGTGGTGAAAATATTGGTTCCTTTGGAATCATGCTATGTTGTGTGGTGAAACATACACCAAGAGTATATGCTATGGTTCCTGACATGACATGTATGCCTTTTGGGCACACATATCAGGTAATGTGGTTCCAGTTCAAAACAAGCTAGTTGGTGGTGCAAGTGGGGGGTCGGTTCCACATTTGGTACAAAATGTTGATGCTCCTGTAAAGCAAGCCGCAAGCTCTTCCTCGCGGGAGCAGTCGGATGATGATGATATGGAAGAAGATGAGATTACTGGGAATGCAACCCCTACTGATCAAAGACTACGGAGGAGGTAATCCTTTGTACCTGCTTGTGAGATATGTACATCATTTTTGTCTCATCATACTTGAACACCTTCTCCCCTCAAGTTAGCCACTAGATTTTCCCCCAAGCAATTAGCTCCATCAGTTTTCTACAGTATCATCATTTTGTTTACCTTATTACTATAGCAGAGTAACCTATCTGGTACTGATGTTCTCCAGTAGAATTTTAAAAGGTCTTTCAGAATGGCCTGCTTACAACCTGACTAAAAATGATATCACAGTCAGATACACAGATACACAGCAGACAAGGTGTATAGGGAGCTACCTATGAACAGTGTGAAAATGATGTCAGACTTAGATATATGTATGATTGTGCAAGTTATAATTACATTTATATGGATCTTGTGCACACCCGCATATGCCCTCTTCACTCCTTACCAACATCAAAATATTGAAGTATATATCATGGCATCCTGGTTTGCAGTGCAGTATTTTACTTGTCCTTAATAGTAACTCCTGATGTTCTGCTGGTGCTGGGGTCTTTGTTATGATGTTATTGAGTTTCCACTTCTTTGATATTATGCTAAGTTTCTTGACTGGTTCCAGAAAGCAATCCAATCGGGAATCGGCCAGGCGTTCGAGAAGCAGAAAGGCAGCTCACTTGAATGAGCTAGAAGCACAGGTCTGATAATTTGCATTGTTGTTTCTGGGCTGACAGAGGGTTCTGAAATATTTAGCTAATGAGTTTTTGTTGTGGATGGCTTATTACAGGTATCACAGTTAAGAGTTGAAAACTCCTCACTGATAAGACGACTTGCTGATGTTAATCAGAAGTACAATGGTGCTGCTGTTGACAATAGGGTATTGAAGGCAGATGTGGAAACTTTAAGAGCAAAGGTGCGCTCCTATGTTATATGCTTTTGAACTATACATCAGTTCAAGGCTGGCCATTTAGGCTTTGTTTCAAATGACATGACCACCTCAAACCGCAAAATACACTGTGTTCTGAGCAACCTGACCATGGTGATGCATTAAAAAATTCGCAGGTGAAGATGGCAGAGGACTCGGTGAAGCGGGTGACAGGCATGAGCGCTTTGTTCCCTGCCGCCTCCGACATGTCATCCCTCAGCATGCCCTTCACCGGCTCTCCGTCTGAGGCCACCTCTGATGCTGCCGTCCCAGATGACCTAAACAATTACTTCTCAACAAACAGCGAAGTTGGAGGTCACAACGGATACATGCCTGAGATGGCTTCCTCGACACAGGAGGACGACAATTTCATCAATGGGGCCCTGGTTACCGGCAAGATGGGCAGGCCTGACTCACTGCATCGGGTGGCAAGTCTGGAACACCTCCAGAAGAGGATGTGTGGCGGTCCAGCCTCATCTGGATCGACCTCTTAGGAGGAGACTTCTCCATTGGGTCAGAAAGCCCCAAGAAATGATTATTGGGCAGACATATCTTGGTGGACATTGATAGTCCTGTGTTATATTTGTTTATTGGCTGTTACCTCTAGCGTCCTTGTCTCTTATGTTCTGAAAACACAGCAGATTTAGTAAATTTGGATTGCTGGTTTCATTCACCATATTTCACAGCTCCAGTTGATGCACATTCAGTGTCTTTTCAATAAGCAGTTAAAAGTCTAGCAGACTAAGGTGCAGGGTGGCCTTAGTTGTAATGATCCACTTGTACCACCTCAAACTTAGAAAAATGATAGTATACGATTAATGATCCACTTTGGAGAAATGCCCAAAACCAAGAAATTACATTGCTCAAAACGGCTGAAACATTGAAGGTCCATTACAATATGTTCAGTGATATGCCAACTCGAGTCTAGTGGACTAAGGTGCAAGGTTGGCTGGAGTGCTTATCCTCAAAACAATTCATGTATGAACTTTGTTCACAAGTGAACAATAATCAATGAATGAGGTGTACCTCGTAAGAACATCCTACCTACAAAAGTGCATAAATATATTCATGTATCCATGTGTTACAACAAACGCTTGTGGAACACACAACAAACGCTTGTGACGCACCCGACACCAGAATTCCCATCTCTTCATCACGCAAAACGAATTTGAGACAGGCTCAGGGGTTATGGCAACCGTCAGCAAAAGAAAGCCCATCCAACATCATGGATGAAAAGATTCAAACTATCCTCCTGTTCTATCTTTTTTGGTGATATTCTGTACCTCCCTTACAGAAATAATGCCATGTGATCAGTCTGATCTTGCACGAGTGGAGTTCTTGTGAGAATTCTTGTACAGTGGGAGCAAAGAGCGACTGCCCCGTTTCCTTCTACCGAAGCAACGCCAGTAAAAAAGCCAAAACAATAGCAACAAGGCAATTGGGATTGCCCATCTGCGCAAACAAAAGGTAGCATGTTAGAAAAGAAAGCAGACTGGCGAGGTAGCATACACTATTACATAGTTACATGAAGATGAAAGACTACCTGTCCAAATCGAGAATAGGGCTGTACACAATAGTTTCCCAAGAAGAAACAATGATGTGCCAGGCTGGATTATAGTACAGCGATTCTGCTGACCAGAACATTCTTGTGTATGTTTCCAGGAAGATGAACATCACCCAAGCAGCAATTTCAAGTAGAAGGAACTTGATGACAAAGCGGCCGAGCACGACCATGACCAGAGAGAAGGTCACCAACCAATTGAAGAGCTTGTTATTGTACTCCTTGATGAAAAGAGCACGAGACTTGAGGAGCATCTGAATCAGTATTAAATTGGAGTTTAGTTAGATAAATATCATAACAAGTTTCAAACAACGGAAGCAGCCTACAGATTGATAAGGAATGGCTGTACAGAATAATTTCAATATACAGGAAGGGCTCACTGCTCCCAGATTTTGAAGCATGGCATGTTTAAACTATAATTCAACATGTATGAGCGTTTATATTACAGATGAAAAAGCTGAAGCATGGTCATTTTGGGACGTTTCTCACGTCTTATTGGTTATGCATCTAGTTCATTAGTTCGCATGATTCGTTGGCCATTGAAGGAACCAGTAGGTGCTATAAGGTTGCAAAGATTAGCCTTCCACATAGGGAAATGCTGACAATATAGAAATACCTGAGTCTAGCACCGTAGCAAGTTGAGATGAAATATGATACTAACAATGAATGTGTGGCAGAAAAGAAATCTGTTTTTCTGTGCACATTTGAGCTAGTACAAATAATGAACAAATATGCATAAGTGCTGTTGCCTCCATTATTGAGCAAATGAAAAAAATGGATAGCATGTTAACCGAAATTCCCTCTTCTATCATTATATAAGCTAGCTAAGTTTTTGACTTCTCATGAAAGTATGTGCTGAATAAGAGACAGACCTTTGACATTCTAAGTTCATATCTTTCTTTCGAAGGTCCCACACATTCTGTTACAAATGTCCGATTGCAGTGAAAAAAGCCTGCATTGAACTTTGCCATGGAAGGAAGTTTCAAGACTTGAAGGTGATCCATTTTATCTTCACATTCCGAGAAACGTGCTTCACAAAGTTTTGAGGATTGATACTCATTGGCTAGAAGGAAGTTTCTGTACACCTACAAGGTACACCCTGTAAGTATGTAAATATATTATCTTGAGTGTCAGTTTAGTACAAGGGATGTAAGAAATGGTACAGGAACTGATGAAAAACCTTCATATAAAATGCCTAGTAAAGGTTCAACTACACCACTGGGTTTCACATTACAACATGTTCAAATTCAAATTGAGAATTTCATCACGTGAAGACCATATCAAGGTGCATTTTCTAATTTGGTCTAAAATGCATCAAAACAAGTATACTATTCAGAACTAAGTGCATTTAAATATTCGTTACACAAGAACAGCATGAGTACCACTAACGAACCTTTGTAATCTCTTCGTCAAGCTTGACGAATGACTGACCAGCATGATGCTTACCAAAGTGCTGCTTATTAAAGAGCATTCTGGCTTGATCATTCGCCACCTCATGAATTTTCTGCAGTTTGTCTACTGGTACAGGTAGACCTAAGCCGTCCATTTTTTCCTTATATACATTCAGACAGCGTTCTAGAATGGCCTTGTTGAATATTTCAACAAGAGACCCCGTTGATGGAATCTCTCCTTTGTTCAAAGCCTCAAGTATCTGAAGCATAAAAGAGGAATTACTCTGAAACCTAATTGGTGAGATTTATATCAATATCAGCATCAACTAGTACTTTACCTGCTCCAGAAAGGACACAAATTCCTTTCCATTCAGAGTTTTCCCCTGTACAAATTTAGGTTTTATGATGGATCCAACAACCTGCTTCAATTCCTCTCGTCTTTTTACATATAACGGGTCAAGCTCTTTGTCATCCATTTCGCATAACTTTGTTCTTTGTAAATGAGGCTACAAATATCAATGGCGGCGAGGTGTAAAAAGTAGGGTATCAAAAGCAACCTTTCAGAAACAGTTGCTAAAATCAGTGGAAGGAAGGGTTTGCAACAAGGAATTTAGCATGAATGCACCTGCGGTAAGCTAAAAGCAGTGCTGTTGTTGCCCATAATTGCTAACGAATCTCTAATTTGATTGACCTAGAAACACATCAGAAAAAACCCTGTATCATAGTCTGAATCTCTTTTTTTGTAAGAAAGTGCATACTTCATAAATAACCGTACCTCATCAATATATTTGTCCCCTGAAGAAATAGATACGAAAAACACATATGAGTTGAACTGTGCGTATGAACTTTCTTTTGTAAAATATCATTAAGCTAATAAATAGTTGGCAAGGCTGCTTGAACTAACCACTATCATTAGGCACCCGTTGGAGGGCTTCATTGACCATTTGCTGAACTGATTTTCCTTCTGCTCAAAAAATGAAAGTACACTCAGAGGACATTTGCATGTACTAACATGAGTGGACACAGTTTAAAAGTTTGCCATCATAAAAGTGTGATAAGAAAAATATTCAAAACTTGAGACAGATGGTAATAAAAGGTGCATAACTTTCTTTTGGCACGTGCACAACTCAAGTGACCATTTTGACTAACACTAGCCCTACATCATCTAACACACAGTTGAAATGTTAAAACTTAATTTAATAGGTTAAATACAATATAGTGATACCAAAACAACAGTGACAAATCACCTAAATAAGATCAGAGCATTATATAGTCACAAGCTTCTCGACAGAAAGAACAAAGACGCATTTTTAAGGGGTCAACTATACTTAGATTTTAAAGTCTGACAACAAGTCAAGGAAAACGAGCCATAGGTTCAAATCAAACATTCATTGTCTCATCAATAGGCAAGCTATTCGGATTCTGGAAGGAAATGAATGATATGTGAGCACTCATGGTGCAATAGTTGATGTTCCACGAACTACAGCTAATGGTTTGTTGGACTGATAAATTATGTCTATCGAAGTGGTGTAAGCTATCCTTGGTGAACCCAAGCGTTGACACAGAGACAAAATGGTCATATACTCGCATGTGGTTTATTAAATGCAGTGCAGAACAATAGCCAAAAGTCATATACTAGTTAGGTTCAGCCACTAGCATGAATGTTATAACAGTGTAAACCACCGAAGAGGTATCTTCCTGGGTGAAACACAAGAACGGTTGAGATTAAACGATACCTGTTCAGGATTAGGAGTAGGATGGCTGGGATTAAATGATACCACAATACCTCTTCAGTGGTTTACACTGTTTTGAGATTTGGGGGTCTATGGAAGCATAAGCCATGTTATAAATAATGCTAACAGTAACAACTATTTGAGAAGTAACTTACGCAAGAAATCCCTCTGGATAAGCCAGAGAAGCTTTGCTGGCTCGAAAGCAATATCTCCCCCCTGACGCAATTTAGAAATAAGCAGCTCTGTCAATAGTTACACATGTTCCTAGTATGCTGACATCAAATTATGAAAATTGAGTATTACCTTCACTCTGCTCACCACAAGCAGCAAACAACGTTTTGAGGGGAACTGTCAGTGTTAGAAAAGATTAAATTGCAAATAAGAGATAAACAAACCTTCCATAGAATTCCTCGGCGATATCAACAGCAAATGAGAGCCTCGATATATCAGCCTCACGCACCTGCAATGTGCAACGACACAATAAATAAAATTAACACGAGAGAGAGAGAGAGAGAGAGAGAGAGAGAGAGAGAGAGAGAGAGAGAGAGAGAGAGAGAGAGAGAGAGAGAGAGAGATCACCGTCTCAGGAAGGTTATAGATGAGGACAGAACTTAAGACTGTCGCCAAAGCAAATATCCTGCCCACAGAAAAAAAACCAAAATAGTGACTATCGGTCCTAGAAGAGTAAACACGAAAAATGCACACAGTTCGCATCTAAGCACAAACCTATCGTCATATACATTGGATTTCCCAACACTCTCAAATCCTTCAGTGTCAAGATAAAGGACAGAAACTTTGGTGCCATCAACATCCATCTCAACAGGTGTACCCCAAATCCAAATACCTGCAACAGAAGAACATGAATGTCATAACTTATAAGCTTCGATGAGCAGATTGATAATACCGCTAAAAGAGACAGGTCTGGACAAAAAAACACAACCTTTAGTTTTAGTATCCCGCATATGACCAACTCCAAAACCTGCATGGTTAAGTTCATCATTTTTTCATTAGTCCTGGTATGCAATTCATACAATCAATGGCTTATAATACTAAGAGGAGCAAAGCAGTATCCACCTTTATCACACGATAAGGAGAGAAGTTGGTTGAGGAGAAAAGACTTTCCAGATCTATATGGACCAATGACCTGTGTTGGTCAAATAAAAGGCAGATACTAAGATGGTGCTTTGGTGTCATTTAAAACATACAAAATTGGCAAAGAGTAACAGCTCTTCCAAACTTACACCAACAACAGCTATAGGATTTTCAATCCTTCGAATGGCCTCTAGACCTTCTTGTGACAAGCGGAGTTTAGTGTGGCCATAATCTGGCTCCACGATTGGATACCTGTGTAGGTATACACGGTTAATAGTAAATTGGTAGCCAATTCAATGAAATTCTACTCCTTGAGGAGCATATAAATGAGTGCAGAATGTTCACAGGCATAACGACAAGTGAAGTTGTCTACGTCAGGGTTGTATCTATTTACTAAGAAGCACTCATTTCAGTGATCTCGCTGAACCCTACAATGTGGCTTCTCACTCAATATCGCACACATCGTG
This sequence comes from Lolium rigidum, assembly GCF_022539505.1. Taxonomy (NCBI): domain Eukaryota; kingdom Viridiplantae; phylum Streptophyta; class Magnoliopsida; order Poales; family Poaceae; genus Lolium; species Lolium rigidum. The sequence goes on from NC_061510.1 coordinate 349,939,491, forward strand.
GGCGTCCAACGTGTCATCATCTATGAAGAACCGCTATTCGCATAAAAGCAAAAAATGGTCTTCTTGCTAATCAAGCAACATTCAACAGAGATTAACAATCTACTGGATCCCAGTACCTAACGCGTCACTTTGCCAAAATTAATACAGCAGAAAAGTAAACGACAGAAGCAGCAACATCCATCAATCAACTCTAAATCAAGTACAATTTCAGCAAATGAGCCACTGCCCAACCGAACCTCAAATTTCGACGCTGGCTGCTCCAACGATAAACTAGTATTCACTAGTAAAGTGACAAAACATCCCTAGAAAAGCTTGTCCACGTAGTAGAAGTCACAATGTACCAACCACCCATTGTTCCACCACTTGCCACCTAACTCTCTGTATCTAATAAGACTAACCTCCCTTGAATGGATGGATGGCATGACAAACACATGACGAAAACAGGTGTGGTTGAAAATGGAAAGGCATCGAAAGTTAGCATCGTATGAGAATCAATCAACTGAGCACTTCATAGTATTCTTATTAGGACCCCCTTCTTATTATGTGAGGACAGTATCATAGCACCCAGACAATCCACGGCTCCACCAATCAACGCACGCGCACAGAAGAGCGGTCGCAATGCGTGCAGCGCATTGCACGATCCAACGCCCAAAAATCAGTTCGAGACCCCTGAACAGCTCAGGCGCCACAACCGACACCAGCATAGCCAAGGTAGGGAGGCAGAGCAAGGACCGGGGACTCACGCGCGCTCCAGCTCGTCGGGATCGGAGTCTCCCGCGGCGGCCGCCGCGGTGAGCCAGATCAGCGCCACCGCGCAGATCCCCGGCGCCCACCGCCGCCCCATCGATGCCCTGCCTGCCGGCACAGCAGCTCCGCCTCCCGCCCGCCTCAGATCTCAACCCCTACGCGCAAGCACCGCACCCCAATGTGGAGGGGCGGCAATGGCCGGCGGGGGAGCGGGGGGCGCCGCCGGTCACCCGGACACCACACGGCCCCGCGCGGGAACGGGGATCCGGAAATCGGCAGCTAGCGAGCGCGCGCGCGGGATCTGATCCCGGGGCTAGGTGTTTGGGCGAACGGGAGGAGGATTGGGCTCGGGGTTGCTTCGGCGAGAAGGAATCCCGGGGAGGTGGAGACGACGACGACGACGAGGTCGCTGAATCGGGGCGGGGGGGAAGGTGGAAGATTTTCGGGGAGAGGGAGAGGGGTGATGACGCACTCGGACCACGCTCGCTCCCGTAGTTAAGCGGGCATTTGATTTCCGCCCGTTTATATCCCGCGAGTTAATGTCGTTAATCCCGTTATTTAACGCGCGCGACCCTACCTGTCAGCGGGGCTGGGTGATCGACCGACCGACCTCGCGGCGACGGAGACAGGAGAGCGCACGTCGAGCCGGCGGGCCCACGCGGCAGTGGCTGGAAGTACTTGCTAGAGATTCAGGCAGCACGCTTTCCTTTTTTCCAAATAGCATTAAAACATCGAACAATAATAACACATTAACAAAAATAAACATTACAATGAAATCGTTGAGATGTCCTTCGTCTTCAACCTGTCAGCGCCTCAGCGGGTTGATCATGCGTCCGTGTTGATAGCGCGTCGCATAACATTGTTGGTTGTGAACGGATCAAAATGCATAAGTCCTGGAGATGAATAAAAAGGAATAATCGCCAATGAAGCTCCAGGAGATCCCAAAGCCAGAACTCCTCTAGAACCAGCCCACTCCCACAAGCTCCTCGATGTTACTGTTGAGATGGGAGTGAAGCAAGGGAGACTCTATTGGAGAAGATGCCACCACCGCCACCGGAGCGCCACCAAACCAAAACTTAACCCTAAGACCAAAAAAATGGAGTGCCCCCCCCCCCCCCAAAAAACGGAGACCGAGATCCACCCTGCCTCCATGGCCCGAAGGCCACAAAACTGGGGCAGATCAGCGAGCGCCGACGGGAGGCGGCTGGGAACCCGAGTCGCTTATTGATCGCCTGTGTGGAGACGTACCAGTTCGGTACTTCTTAGGCATCACACTTCAAATGATACTACTTCTCAAAATTCAAATTTATAGGTGTTTAAAAAATGAACAGAAAATACGTGAGTGCTCACAATATGCGTGTTTACAATCCTAAAAATTCTCACAACTAAATTTGAAATACACCATGACAAAAAAATCTAACATATTTTTTAGACAAAAGTAGAAATCACTATTTACATATCAATTTTTTTATTTCACTCTATGTATTTCGAATTTGATTATGAAAGCTCCAGAAATTCTAAAGACACATCTTCTAGCGATTTTTTTAAAATAATACACTTTTTATTATTAAATCCAGAAATAATACTCATTTTGCATCTTTTCTAGGAATAATACACCGTCAGGGCCCACGAACCCGAAATTGTAAAATCGGGGTTGAGGAACCCGAAACGGAGGGAATCTGGGGGACAAGGCCAAAGTCGGGATCGTGCTTCCCGAGTCGACGATGTCGGCCACGCGCGGGCGATGTCGGGATGTCTCCTGGCCAGGAGCAGGCCGTGTCGGGGAGAGCCATCCCGAGGTGCTGGATTCCGCGCCCGTGAGCCCAAGTCGGGGTGCCTATCCCCGAAACGCTGCCACATTAAATTCGCCCGAGCGCCGCTGCTGCCTTCAATCTCTTCTTCCTCCTCCTGCTCTCAGTTCATTAGCTCTCTCTCCTTTGCTCTCAGCCCAAGAGCATTTTCTCTCATTTCTGAGCGATTTCTCCAGCCATTTGTTGTAGTTTGACCACCAAATGTTGTAGAATCACCTGATCTATAGATGGGTTAGTTTTTGAGGCGTTTTGGTGGTGGTGATGGTGGAGATGGGGGTGGTGGTGCTGCTGCAGCTGCTGCGTGGTGGAGGAGCTGAGCTGCTGACGGAGGTGTTTGGCACGCTTCAAGGGTAAACCCTAAGTCCTGATATTAGATGGTGTAATCATGCATGTTGCGTTCGTTAGCTTCGCAGATTAGTTACTGAAATATGTACCGGTAGAAAGTATTTATTTAGGACAGTAGGTGCTAGATTTTAGTTATTTCAGAGTGTAGGTGCTAGATTTTTTTGACGAGTCTGTAATTTGTATAGGTG
>NC_061510.1:349942681-350015459 GCF_022539505.1 Lolium rigidum
CAACAATTATTATTCTCATATGAGATTGAGGATATATGTCCAAACCGAAACTTCCACCATGAATCATGGCTTTAGTTAGCGGCCCAAAGTTCTTCTCTAACAATATGCATGCTCCAACCATGAAGGTGGTAGATCTCTCTTGCTTCAGTACAAGACGGACATGCATAGCAACTCACATGATATCCAACAAAGAATAGTTGATGGCGTCCCCCGTAAACATGGTTATCGCTCAACAAGCAACTTAATAAGAGATAAAGTGCATAAGTACATATTCAATACCACAATAGTTTTTTAAGCTATTTGTCCCATGAGCTATATATTGCAAAGGTGAATGATGGAATTTTAAAGGTAGCACTCAAGCAATTTACTTTGGAATGGCGGATAAATACCATGTAGTAGGTAGGTATGGTGGACACAAATGGCATAGTGGTTGGCTCAAGTATTTTGGATGCATGAGAAGTATTCCCTCTCGATACAAGGTTTAGGCTAGCAAGGTTATTTGAAACAAACACAAGGATGAACTGGTACAGCAAAACTCACATAAAATACATATGGTAAACATTATAAGACTCCATACCGTCTTCCTTGTTGTTCAAAACTCAATACTAGATGTTATCTAGACTCTAGAGAAACCAAATATGCAAACCAAATTAGCAAGCTCTAAGTATTTCTTCATTAATGGGTGCAAAGTATATGATGCAAGAGCTTAAACATGAGCACAACAATTGCCAAGTATCAAATTATCCAAGACATTTTAGAGTTACTACATGTAGCATTTTCCAATTCCAACCATATAACAATTTAACGAAGGCGAAACTTCGCCATGAATACTATGAGTAGAACCTAAGGACATATTTGTCCATATGCAACAGCGGAGCATGTCTCTCTCCCATAAAGTGAATGCTAGGATCCATTTTATTCAAACAAAACAAAAAAATAAAAACAAACCGACGCTCCAAGCAAAGTACATAAGATGTGGCCGAATAAAAATATAGTTTCAGGGGAGGAACCTGATAATGTTGTCGATGAAGAAGGGGATGCCTTGGGCATCCCCAAGCTTAGACGCTTGAGTCTTCTTAATATATGCAGGGGTGAACCACCGGGGCATCCCCAAGCTTAGAGCTTTCACTCTCCTTGATCATATTGCATCATACTCCTCTCTTGATCCTTGAAAACTTCCTCCACACCAAACTCGAAACAACTCATTAGAGGGTTAGTGCATAATAAAAATTCACATGTTCAGAGGTGACACAATCATTCTTAACACTTCTGGACATTGCATAAAGCTACTCGGACATTAGTGGATCAAAGAAATTCATCCAACATAGCAAAAGAGGCAATGCGAAATAAAAGACAGAATCTGTCAAAACACAACAGTCCGTAACGATGGATTTTATTAGGCCACCTAGACTTGCTCAAACGAAAATGCTCAAATTGAATGAAAGTTGCGTACATATCCGAGGATCATGCTCGTAAATTGGCGTAATTTTCTGAGCTACCTACAGGGAGATAGACCCAGATTCGTGACAACGAAAGAATTCTGGAACTCGCGTAGTAATCCAAATCTAGTACTTACTTTTCTATCAAAGACTTTACTTGGCACAACAAAACATAAAACTAAGATAAGGAGAGGTTGCTACAGTAGTAAACAACTTCCAAGACACAAATATAAAATAAAGTACTGTAGTAAAAACATGGGTTGTCTCCCATAAGCGCTTTTCTTTAACGCCTTTCAGCTAGGCGCAGAAAGTGTAACTCAAGTAACATCGAGAGATGAAGCATCAACATCATAACCAGCGGCGTTGGGAGTTTTATCAATTTTAGGCCTATAGTAATTCTTTGGTTTAGGCACCTTAGAGACATACATGAATTTTTGCTCCTTACCCACATAAGCTTTCTCATTAAATTTAAGAGAAGAAAAAGTTGAACCCAATTTTCCCATAGCTTCTTCAAGTTTACCAATTCTATGGGTTTGATTATCATGGATAGCACAAGTTTCTAGAGTAGCAATTCTTTCGTTAATTCCTCCTAGGATTTTATCAAGTTTATCAAGTATTATCAAGTAATATTTCCAATTTAGTTTCAACACTACAATTTTTCTCTATGGTTTCCAATTTTTTCATAACATCCTCAAGGGAGGTTTCACTTTTAGTTTCATTAACAGGTGGTGTTCCAAATAAACTCTCAATAATGCAGCTAGCTTCTAAAACGGGAGCACCTAGAAAGTTACCTCCCGCGAGACAATCAAGAACATATCTATTCCAGCTAGAGATACCAACATAAAAATTCCCGAGTAGAATAGTAGTGGAGTGTTTCTTAGTGCACCTATTATGGGCATCACTAATTCTATACCAAGCATCTTTTAAACATTCTCCCCCTTGTTGCTTAAATGAACGAACTTCAACTTCGGGATTACTCATTTTAACGATAGCAAATAAGGCAAACTAGATAAAGTAAATGCAAGTAAACTAATTTTTTTGTGTTTTTGATATAGCAAACAAGACAAGTAAATAAAGTAAAGCTAGCAACTAATTTTTTTGTGTTTTGATATAATGCAGCAAACAAAGTAGTAAATAAAATAAAGCAAGACAAAAACAAAGTAAAGAGGTTGAGAAGTGGAGACTCCCCTTGCAGCGTGTCTTGATCTCCCCGGCAACGGCGCCAGAAAATATGCTGGTGCGTAGTTGACGTGGGAGTTAGAAATCTTTGTGGTGTAGCTTTTCTTCAGTTCCCCGGCAACGGCGCCAGAAAATAGCTTGATGTCTACGTTCCCCCTCCTTTCCTGTAGACAGTGTTGGGCCCCCAAGAGCAGAGGTTTGTAGAACAGCAGCAAGTTTTCCCTTAAGTGGATCACCCAAGGTTTATCGAACTCAGGGAGGAAGAGGTCAAAGATATCCCTCTCATGCAACCCCGCAACCACAAAGCAAGAAGTCTCTTGTGTCCCCAACACACCTAATAGGTGCACTAGTTCGGCGAAGAGATAGTGAAATACAGGTGGTATGAATAAGTAGTAGCAACGGTGCCGGAAAATAGCTTGCTGGCGTGTAGTTGATGGTGGTAGTATTGCAGCAGGAGTAACGCAAGTAAAACAAGAAACAAGCAGTAGTAACTCAGCAGTATTTAGGAACAAGGCCTAGGGATTACACTTTCACTAGTGGACACTCTCAACATTGATCACATAACGGAATAGATAAATGCATACTCTACACTTTTGTTGGATGATGAACACATTGCGTAGGATTACACGAACCCTCAATGCCGGAGTTAACAAGCTCCACAATAATGCTCATATTTTAGTAACCTTTAGTGTAAGATAGATCAAAAGACTAAACCAAGTACTAACATAGCATGCACACTGTCACCATCACGCCACGTAGGAGGAATAGATCATATCAATACAATCATAGCAATAGTTAACTTCACAATCTACAAGAGATCGTGATCATAGCATACGCCAAGTACTAACACGGATGCACACACTCTGTCACCATTACACCGTGCAGGGAGGAATAAACTACTTTAATAACACATCACTAGAGTAGCACATAGATAAATTGTGATACAAAACACATTGCAATCATAAAGAGATATAAATAAGCACTTCACTACGCCATTCATAACAGTGAGTAAGTATTCTCGTGAAATATAGCCTAAGAGACCCACACGGTGCACACACTCGTCACCTTTACACACGTGGGACAAGGAGTCTCCGGAGATCACATAAGTAAAACTCTCTTGACTAGCATAGTGACATCTAGATTACAAGCATCATCATATGAATCTCAATCATATAAGGCAGCTCATGAGATTATTGTATTGAAGCACATAGGAGAGAGATGAACCACATAGCTACCGGTACAGCCCCGAGCCTCGATGGAGAACTACTCCCTCCTCATGGGGGCAGCAGCGGTGGCGGTGAAGATGGCGGTGGAGATGGCAGCGGTGTCGATGGAGAAGCCTTCCGGGGGCACTTCCCCGCTCCGGCAGGGTGCCGGAACAAAGACTCCTGTCCCCCAGATCTTGGCTTCGCGATGGCGGCGGCTCTGGAAGGTTTCTGTGGTTTTCGTCGAACGCCCCGAGGTTTTTAGGTCAGGGGCTTTATATAGGCGGAGAGGCGGCGCAGGAGGGCTTCTGGGGGGCCCACACCCTAGGGGGGCGCCCCCCCCCTTGGCCGCGCCGGGGTGTGGTGTGGTGGCCCTGCCCCCTTCTCCGGCGGTTCTCGTGTGTTCCGGATGCTTCCGGGTAAAATAGGAACCTGGGCGTTGATTTCGTCCGATTCCGAGAATATTTCGTTACTAGGATTTCGAAACCAAAAACAGCAGAAAACAGGAACGGCACTTCGGCATCTTGTTAATAGGTTAGTTCCGAGAAAATGCACGAATATGACATAAAGTGTGCATATAACATGTAGATAACATCAATAATGTGGCATGGAACACAAGAAATTATCGATACGTTGGAGACGTATCGGGGCCACGTAAAGCTCGCAAAGACACGTCAGACCATCCATCTTTGTTTGACCGTAAGCATCATCGTATCCCTGACCAAAACACGGACGAGTGGGGCTTCGGTATATCAAATGACAAGTGGGGCCATGACGCTGATACAAGGGGCAATACACGGGTAGGATTAGATTTTTAAATGGAGCTCTACAACGATGGCACAGAGGAGGTTGCCTGCGGGGTGCCGAGATGAGATTGACGTCCACAAAGAACTGCTTGAGGCGAGACCAGACGCATTAGATATATATGAACTAGACGCGTTTAACCATGCAAAGAAGAGAAGAAATGGTCGACGACATCGACGACCACCTCAAAACTTTGACTCGACCGTGTCGGACACGAACGCGAGCAATGTAGAGAAAACTAGTGTCTCTCCTTTCCGGCGTGTATAGGTGGGTGCTAGGAGAGTGTGGTGGCGAAGGGAAAGACCTCGCGGCGGTCCGTGGCGTCCGAGCATAGCGGGTCGGCGTGGCCGTGCCCACGACGGCGTGCATGCATGATCGGCATTGGCATCAGCATGTACGTTCGGCATTGGCCTCGGCGGTATCTCTGGTGTGTCAGTGATCGATGAGGGGACGGGATTGAGGGTGCATCCCGACGTTGACCTAGCAGTGGCGGCGAGCATAGCCGTTCTGACCATGCCGATATCGGCATCGGCATCGTTTGGAGGCTGTGGTGCTCGAATCAAGTTGGGATTTGTTTCTTGTAGGCCAAAATGAATTTGAAACAAGTTTCATGTTGAAGGTTAGGTAACGAAAGTTTGTAACTATCCCAAAATTATACTAGCGCCATGGTGAGGTTCTTTTTGATAGAGCTATACGGTTGGGCAAACTTTTTTGACACTTTTTAGATAGGGTTCCTTGTTGTTACACGTATGGCATCATGTATGGAAAATTTGGGGTCATTTGGAGATATTCGAAAAAATCACTTTGCTTAAGCGCATGCCATTTCGTCTCGCTGAAACCAGCTTTTCTAACAAGGTGATTTTTTCTACCTTCTCTAAATAACCTCAAATTTCATACAGCTGATCTTCTATACATAGATAGATAGATTGTTTCGTTTTTACATTTTTCGAACTTTTTATTTCCCTTTACAATACCCAATTGATTTTCAGGTCAAAACCTCGAAAAACAGCATCATGTATGGCATCATTTTCACCCTAAATTTTCTGAAACTTTCCCTTTTAGATATTCCTTGTTGTTATAGGTATGCCATCATGTATGCCAAACTTGGTTAGGTCTCACCTGAAACCAGCTTTTGTAACAAATTAGGTTTTTTCGCGTGAAAAGTAATGGCTACAACAAATTGTTGATGGTTTATCATTTTTTGCGTGAAAAGTAATGGCTACAACAAATTGTTGATGGTTTATCATTTTTTGCGTGAAAAGTGATGGCTACAACAAATTGTTGATGGTTTATCATTTTTTGCGTGAAAAGTAATGGCAACAACAAATCGGTGATGGTTTATCATATTTTTGCGTGAAAAGTAATGGCAACAACAAATTGTTGATGGTTTATCATTTTTTGCGTGAAAAGTAATGGCTACAACAAATTGTTGATGGTTTATCATTTTTTGCGTGAAAAGTAATGGCAACAACAAATCGGTGATGGTTTATCATTTTTTTTCGTGAAAAGTAATGGCTACAACAAATTGTTGATGGTTTATCATTTTTTTGCGTGAAAAGTAATGGCAACAACAAATCGGTGATGGTTTATCATTTTTTTTGCGTGAAAAGTAATGGTAACAACAAATCGGTGATGGTTTATCATTTTTTGCGTGAAAAATAACGCCTAAAACAGTTTATAATTTTTAGCGCGTGAAAAATAATACGAAAACCGCCCTTCAGGCATACTTAGAGGGTGGAAGCTAATTAACCGCCAACAGAGAGAGAGGGGTTATCACTGCCCGTTCCCTATATCATACGATCAACGGTCGGTGGGCACGATCCGCGTGACATGGGCTAGACCAATCGGAGCGATGATGCACGTCCGCGAGAATTTGTGAAGAGAGAGGGCAAAGCCGAGTACTATCAAGAAACCAAGGGCACCTGAGTAGTAAATAGACTAAGGGATTCAAATATGAGATTTAAAAAATGGAAAATGCGTGTTTTGTACAATGAAACCCATCTTGGCCTACCTCAAACTATTTGCAATACCAATATACATCAGTGTGAGAATTGTGGCCTCATTTAGACAAAGTATGATTTGGGGAAGCTGTTTTGGGAAGGGCTTATTATGGAAAACCATGCACCTTCATAGCTACTAGGTGATTTGAGAAGTGGCAATTTGTGGTAAAACTTGATTTATCTATGATTTATCTATGATTTGAGAAGTGTCAATTTGTGGTAAAGACTCCATGAGTAAGTGCCACTCTTTTTAGGATTTTTTTGCACATTAAATGACTCATTTAACTAGTTAATCCCATTTGTTGACTCTCTGTTGACCAGCCACTTGAGGGTAAAACTGAGTATATTGCACTAGCCGGTATTAGCACTCGAGGGGAAAATTGAGCACACAAAAAATGCTAGTATAAGACTCGAGGGTATACCTGAGTATATCTAAATTTCCAGGGTTAGACTCGAGGACACGTGCAATTGTTGACGCGTAGACGCGGGTCGCGGTGGAGAAGTCGAGACGTGCAATCGTGGACGCGTGTCGCGTTGCGAAGTCCAAGACGTGCGGACGTGCACCCGTGCACGCGTAGGACGCGGGTCGCATTAACCACCCCTCGCCTTTATAGACGCCTCCTCGCACTCTGTCTCGTCACTCTCACTCGCTCACGCATCGCCAACTCTCTCCCACGTCCCATCATCTTCTCCAAAGCAAAAACCCTCTCCCTCTCCCTCTTCCTCTTCCTCCGCCGGAGAGATGGACAAGGAGAATGCCAATCCCATCGTCGAGGTTGGCTCGAAGCGCGACGCCTCCATCTTCGGCCCCGTCCCCTCGACGGACGACGACGCCGCCGCCGCCGCTGGTGCATCGGAGGCTGCTGCCGCCGGTGGCAGTCAGATCCCGGCGGGATGGGACCCCTACGACCCCGTGCCGTACGTCCCGCCCCCGAACCCCTACGACACCTCCCTGGAGGACCCATGGAACGAGGTAACTACGGTTTGCTTCCTTTTTTGTTCCCCATTCCTTTTTGAACCCTATTTTTGCTGGTGTAGATGGATCCGTAGATGGATGAGTATTGGGCTAATATTTGCGCCGATTTTATTCCATTTTGTTTTGATCACTTCTTGATTTCGTTTAAGATTTGGGGTTCGGCTGTTCGGTTAATTTATGCAAGTAATATTGGATCTCAATCGGTTAATTTATGCAAGTAATCATGGGATCTCAATCAGTTATTTTATGCACTAATCAAAAGATATCAACCGTTTAATTTTGCAAATAATCTCGAATGTGTTCAAGTTCAGATCTAGTTCAGATCTAGAATCTGTTTCTTTGCCTATGATGAATGGTTGGGCACAAATTTTTACGGGGAGGGTTCAGCGAACCATTGCCGTGTACAAATCTGTTGTGCATGAGCTTTAGTTCGCTTACACCTTCCCCGTAGATATATAATCATGTCCACTCTAACTCGAGGCTGACTCTGTTTTTCTTAACTTTGTTATCATGTACGTTAGTCATCGTTGCAACTCATTCACTAGTTTCTGTTTGATATGGATCGGATGTTTGGCGGCGACGTCGGCGGCGACGAAGAGCGGGAGGACGTCAAGACTCGCCGAGTGCTTCGCGGAGGCTCGCAGGTCGGCCGATACATCTCCTACTTCGCCAAGGAGGTGTACAGGTGCCCCTTCGCACCGGGAGACTCGGCGCCACGGACTTCAACTGCCTCTTTACGCATGCCGAGAACATCGGCAACACCTTCCCCAAGGTCGGCACGACGGTGAACGTCCACTCCTTCCGCGCCAAGCACGGGGCGCTCGGCATGCACCTCCGCGGCTTGCGGCGGGTGGAGATCTCCGCCGGGCGCATGCCTCCGCTCAAGCCCAAGGCTCCCAAGGGGAGCAAGAGCAACAAGTGGAGGGAGAGCCGGATGGGGTAGGCGGAGTCCTGGACGTGTGCTGCTGCCGCTTGCCTCCTAGTTTGTTGTTGGGATCCCTTTGTTGTTAGCTAGGGATCCCTTGTTGTTATGTTAGTATGATGGTGCTCGTGAAGAACCTCGTTACTATGTTGGCTGCTTGTGTATGCGGCCTATTATCTATCCATATTATCTAGGGATTATCTATCCCTAGTCTACTATATTTTGTTGGCCGTACTTAGTTTTCTTGATTTACTATGACTCGTGAATTTATCGTACATTATCCTGGAGATTTGCTTCTAGATTTAACTACATACATATGAACCGGAGGGAGTACTAGATTTGCTGCCATATTGGGCAAACAACGAGGGCCAAAAGGCACAAATAATTGAATAAAGTCGAAATGCAAGCTTCTCTAGATTTTATACTAATTTGGTGAAAAGGACGAGAGAGAAAGAGGGGAAAAGGTGCACTTAATAGGGATGCCAATTTGGGGCCGAGAGAGACAGAACCCGGCTCCTGCTCACGTGCAACCAAACGCTTCTCGTCTGTCCCACGCGGTCCCTTTCTACCGGCCCCACGCGACGCGGGCCCACACGACTCGGCCCCACAAGACGCGGCCCCACACGTGACGAACGGTAAACTAAGCGGGAATCCTGCCGTCCGAGCGCGCTTCGCGGGTTTCAAACAAGGGCTTGGGGAAAACTGAGGAAAAACTAAGGAGCTGGGGAAAACTGAGTACAACTAAGGACCGGAGGGCACGAAAATAGAAATCCCTAGTATAATATGCTTGTCTCAAAATATGATTGATTGTGGTATAACTTTGATGCTTTTATCTTTGACAATCACTACTTCTAGTCTTTCTATGAACTCCAGAGGTGCCCTGGCATTTATGTTTTGCCAATCAAATACGAGCAAGCGAGATACCACTTTATCATACTCTCTTATGAACATTGCAATCCTGCTTATATACATGATTCATGATGCTTATTATTAATTGTTGGTACCTCTTCATGATTGACATAGCTGTTAGATGATCTTATTTGCATGTGCCTTATTATGAACTGCTCAAGTATTAGCCATATCATGAGAATATATACATTATATGAGCAAATGTGTTCGTGAAAGTTCTTTTATCGCTCGGTTGTTAACCGAATTGCTTGAGGACAAGCAATAAGCTAAGCTTAGGGGGAGTTGATACGTCCAAAACGTATCTACTTTCCCGAACACTTTTGCTATTGTTTTGCCTCTAATTTGTGTATTTTGGATGCAACTAACACGGACTAACGCTGTTTTCGAGCGAAGCATGTCCGGTGTCTCGTTTTTGTGCAGAAATCCAACTTTCAGGGAAAAACCTCGGGATTTTGACGAAAGGGCCTATTTTCCCAGAATAATGACGGAGCCAGAAGGACAATTGAAGTGGAGGCCCGAGGGCCCCACACCACATGGCGGCGCGGCCCAGGGGGGCCCGCGCGGCCATGTGGTGTGGCCCCCTCGGCTGGCCTCCGACGCCCCCCTTCGGACTACTTATTCGCCTAGACCTAAAAACGCACGGGGAGAAGTCGAAGTCACCAGAAACCCTCCAGAACGCCGCCACATCGCGAAACTCCGTCGCGGGAGCCAGAAGTCTCCGTTCTGGCACTCCGCCGGGACGGGGAATTGGAGGAGATCATCACCGCCATCACCGCCAACGCCTCTCCATCAACCAGCAATGTTTCCCCCATCCATGTGTGAGTAATTCCCCTGCTGTAGGCCGAAGGGGATGGTAGGGATTGGATGAGATTGGTCATGTAATAGCATAAGATTGTTAGGGCATAGTGCCTAGTGTCCGTAGATGGTACTTTTATGATATTGTTGCAACTTGTTATGCTTAATGCTTGTCACTAGGGCCCGAGTGCCATGATCTCGGATCCGAACATGTTATTGATTCATGAAGATATTCGTTGTTTATGATCTTACCCGCAAGTTGTATACACATGTCGCTGTCCGGAACCAATGGCCCCGAAGTGACAGAAATTGGGACAACCGGAGGGGATGGTAGTGATGTGAGGATCACATGTGTTCACGGAGTGTTAATGCTTTGCTCCGGTACTCTATTAAAAGGAGTACCTTAATATCCAGTAGTTTCCCTTGAGGCCCGGCTGCCACCGACTGGTAGGACAAAAGATGTTGTGCAAGTTTCTCATTGCGAGCACGTACGACTATAATTGGAACACATGCCTATTGATTGATTAGTACTTGGATACCGTTTTATTATTATCCGCAAATGCCCTCGCTATGATTGTTACATGAGTTTCTCTCATCCATGCAACGCCCGTCATCCGTCCCCGTGCCTACGAGTATTTTAATCCTGCTTGTTTACTAAAATCACTACTGCTGTCTTTGTTACTTCTGTTGCTTGTTATTTCACTACTACTACTACTATAAAGCTGCATTACTACGATAAACTCTTGCGAGCAAGTCTGTTTCCAGTGTGCAGCTGAATTGACAACTCCGTCGTTAAGGCTTTCAAGTATTCTTTGTCTCCCCTTGTGTCGAATCAATAAATTGGGTAATACTTCCCTCGAAGACTGTTGCGATCCCCTATACTTGTGGGTCATCAGTGAGCAGATATGTCAGATAGAGTAAAATTCGTTGTTTACTTCGGTAACGGCACGGTCCGAACAACTCCGATGTGAGCTAATCTGAGCGAGTTCAGTATGAGGAGTTGCATCTGTCAAACCCAAAAACATGGCAAGTTAGTCAGTTGAAGGAGTGGTTGACCGTGAATGTCGGGCTTAATTCCGAAGCATACACTGTTGGTGTGCATGCTTTGTGGAGCAGCTCAAGTACCCAAATTTTATGGCGGCTGAAGCCGATTGAGCGGATCTCTCAGTGGGTGCACTGGTTAGAAGCGTGCGAGCGCAGGGGAACTCACCCCATCGCCTTAATGCTTCCCGGGGAGAAGGAGGTGAATTCCCATGAAGGTGAGGGTGAGTTCTATCCAAGCCAGAGTAGTCAAAGTTCTGATGCTGGCGGCAGCAGTTTCCAATCCGGGCAGAGTAGCCATGCAGCTGGTGGTCATGATGGTAGTGTCGAGCTTCAAAGCGAGGATGAAGAAGAAGACCAGATGCAGAACATGATCGACGAGGAAGACGAGGATGGAGTGGACGATGAGCTTGACTCAGATGAATCCAGTGGATCCGATAATTCAGATGACAATGAGGAGGAAGATCTGATCCCCTCTTCTTGGAACCATGATTTGTTGGAGGCAATGATAGTGGATGATCGACACGATTCTGCCTGGGAGTACAGCATGAACACCATCTCAATTGGTGCTAGATATGCTCACAAGAGACATCTGCAGGAAGCAATCACTCAGTGGGCAATGAACACGTAAAGGGTATTCAGAACCACCGTTTCAAGTCAGAAATTCTTGACAGTGGTCTGCAACAATGCTAGATGTCCATCAAGGGTGCATGGGTAATGTCCGAAGTATGACACAACATGGATTGTGAGCGACTTCGTGCCGCACACCTGTGTCCTTAAGAGTATGTTGCAGGATCACCGAAACCTTACATCCACTCTGCTTGCTCGCCTGTTCTACAAGGAGATTGTAGAGAATACAACGATGGGGGTTAAATCCATCCAGAAAAGAGTTCACCTTCAATATAAGTATGAAATTTCATATGGCAATGCATGGAGGGCTAAACAGACGGCACTGGAGAACAGATTCAGGACCTTCTATGATGCTTATGATGGTATCGTCCGTCTCCTGCAGACATTGAAGGACCGAAATCCGGGCACCCATGTGGACATACAAGACTTTGTGATACCATACTTCCCTAATGTCAGGGTTCTGCACAGGGTGTTTTTCGTATTCAGCACATGCATCGAGGCTTTCATGCACTGTCGTCCGGTGATGTGTGTAGATTGAACTTTTCTGACTGGCAGGTACAGGGGTCAGATTCTGACAGCCATTGGAGTGGACGGCAACAATCGAATTGTGCCTCTCGCATTTGCATTTGTTGAGAGCAAGAACACTGCTAGCTGGTTATGGTTCTTCAGACAGTTAAAAAAATCGATAGTGAAAGATCGCCCAAATGTGTGTGTGCTCCATGATAGGCATGCAGGTATACTTGCGGCTATCAAGATGCTGAAAGAAGCCGGACCTGATAAAGAGACGCCATGGCAGGATATGCAGAGTAGGTGGTGCATGCGCCACCTGGGGGCCAATTTCTTCTCGCAGTTTAGGAGCAAGAGTCTTATGAATCTGTTCAAGAAGTTGTGCAAGCAGAATCAAGAATGCAAGTACACTTTTCTCTGCGGCAAGCTGGATGAGTTCACTAAGGACCATGTGCGGCACAGGTTAGCCGCGCGAGCTGCACTAGCAGCAGCTCATGCAGCAGCTGTGGCACAGGGTACACAGGTTCCGGAAGCCCCCACCTCCCACCGTTCCTCTACCACCACGCATCCACGCGTGAGTACAATTTAGTTTTATTCTAAGTTATTACATCAATTGGACAATCATTGATGACATGCATTTTCAGGTTAAACAGAAAAGGAGTGAACAAGACTGCTGCTGGATGGGTACAGCTCCTGGCTCCATACATCGCGGGTTGGGCCAATGCGCCGACAGTATCATGGTTCACTACGGAGTTGTTTGATCTTCAGGAATTCCAGCAGTACTTGCAGGCGTACATGCCTAGGACACGACTTCGGCTGAGCCAGGCGTGTGACCCAGTTGAGAGGGCTCCCTCGACACAGTGGGACACCTACCCTAGTCACTTCACTTCAGGCACTCGGCATCACGCTGTAAGTCAAATATATTTTTTGTACATTTTGCCAACACATTACTAATTTGTGCTCACAATTGTAGGCCCAGTTGATAGCGGAGCTCCAAGATGACGCCGCCCAGTATACACGCTCGCTCTCCTCCGGCCCACTTCTTGGACGGCCGTTTTGAGGACAAACTACGTCAAATCTATTCGGCTCTCACATGCACCCGATCTTCGGATGTTGTCGAGTACCGAGCAACACATCGGCCACCTCGTCCCTCTTTGCAGGTGCATCAGCCGAGGCACGGCCCACGCCCACGCATGGATGCACCGCCGAGCCCGAGGCCACCATCTCCTAACCAGGCGGGAGGTTCTGGTTGGCAAAACCAGCAGCAACAGGAGCCTACTTCCGAGTACTGGCAGCATGCAGGTTTCGACATGGAGCAGCAAACTCCCATGCCTAACTTGGGGTGGTGTCCCCGTATGGACTCGCCACAGGGTATGAAATTCCACACTATCCACATTAATTCTGCACCATGTATGAATTTCCTCGGGACTAACGGTTTTTATATCTAATCATAGGTGAGGCATATATGTCGTCTATGTCCGGATCACGATCCTTCTGGTCTAGTGCTCATGATCAGGACGAAACACAGCAGAGATGTCCAGTCAACATCAAACTCCACCTCCAGATCCCACACAGCCCACGCAGGACAGTCAGCACGAGCAGGGGTACATGCTTCCTCCCCGACAGCGGCAACCACCTGTCTGTATGTACTTGTCATCACCTTTTCAGGCTGGACCGCCACCGAGGCGTCGACGGAGGGGTCGTGGTCAGTGATGAGACTTATTGGTAGTACTACTCCATTCATCTAGTGTATGAGTACTATTTGTATGCACCTTGTATGACTATTATTTGTATGGACCATGTATCACTACTATTCCTGCGACTCATTACTATGTGCGAGAGACAAGTTATTATTATTTGGCGTTCAACAAACATTTCATATTCAACTTCAAGAGATAATTAAGATACAACTTACTACTGCAACATACCTCTCTGCTAACAAATTAAACGGTACACCAACGCTACAACATACTGCAAGATCCATGACTACTGGTAACTACAACACTAAGAACGCAACACACCTCTTCCTCTCCGCTTGTCGTGGCCATTTTCCAGACTTGTCGCCGCGTTCTTATGCCGCTTGCGCCTCAGCAGCTCTTTCCCTTAGTCTCTTCCTCTCCACTTCACGAGCCTCCCTGCACACCTCTTCCTCTGCAAACCTATGTGCAGCCTCATCATCCATCCTCTTCTGATTCACCTCGCGATTACGAGCTTGTTCAGCCCTTAGTGTCTTGATCAGTCTCTGTCGCTCTGCTTTAGCATTAGCACGAGCATTTTACTGACGCTCCTCCTCAAAGAACGTTGCCCACACACGCCGGTGTTTATCCTCAACCTCCTGGCGCGCCCAATCTGGCTGCTCCGTGTCTATCCAGTGAAACCATTTGCATAGGGGCGGGGGAGACTGCAACATAAACAGTAACATTAAATCACATTCATAAATAAATTTATGCCTACATAAATTTATGTCGAAACATACCGGCGGCCTGGTGGACGACGAAGCTAAACTACAGGGTGGATCATACTCATAGCTCGCACACATGAAAAATTTCATGCCGAACCAGTCAGAGATATCCTCCACCTGCTTAACCTTAGAAAGACGGCCGCACCAACACCGTTCCGCAGTCACACCCGGGGGAAAACTTGCAGCCTTCGCCGTCACCGGCCTAAACTCCTGGTCAGAGCACGATACACTCATGATGGCTAAGGGTGAGCAAACAGGAAAAAAAAGAGATAGAAGCACTTGTGCAACGAAGAGTGTCGATGCCTGCTTTTATAGGCAAAAATCCGAGAGCGTGATGGGAAAATATAGCGGGAGATAGTGGCGGGATAAAATTGGCGGGAAAGATGGCGGGAAGGAGTGGCGGGAAGGGCGGGAGGGAAACACGGCGGTGTGAACGCGAAAAGGCGGGAAAAAATTCAGGTGTCAAACACCTCGGGTCCACCTAACCCGAAATAAAGATATCGGGTTCAACTAACCCGAAATAGAGAAATCGGGTTTAACTACCCGACTTAATATTCCCCTTATTTTTGTTTTTCCTCGACGCACGGTACCACGTAAAATCGGGTTCGCCTACCCCCGATTTCTTCAAATCGGGCCCCTCTGCCCCGATTTTACAATTTCGGGTTCCTAGACCCCGACGGTGTATTATTCCTGGAAAAGATGAAAAAATTATTATTTCTGAATTTAATAATAATTAGTGTATTATTTAAAAAAAATCACCATCTTCTACACACCACAATATTTTTCCTATTTTTTTAGACACTCGTGAATTTGAATTTTGCATAGCGGAATCATGGTATCATTTCAAGTGTGGGATCATTTTGCATCTTAGGCCTTAGTTAACGAAAAGAGCTATATAGGAAATAAATTAAGTACACTAGAGGGACTAGAAATGGTATAGAGTTAAGGGAAGATAACGAAGAAGAGAAATCATAGACACAAATGGAAGATCAGTTCAACCTCATCCAACTGTCACGGCTCTAAATTACAAAGACCAGCTAGAGATCAATGAGTAAAACCAATTTACATAGTCATGTGGTAGATCAAGCTATAACCAAATTAAAAGTAGATAAATTATATGGTAGGTTAGCATGTTGGAGGCAAACACTTGTAAACTTGACCCTAATATATATAAAGGTACCGTAGAATAGATAAAATGGACTAGAAAAAATATTGTAGACTAGACACAAGCAGGGAAAGATCTGGCGCCCATGGCAGGTAGCTGGACCGGTCGTTAGCCTCAATAGGTTTGTTCTTGGTTGTGCTATATTGATTAGTACGCGGAGTGAAGTCCCGTAAGCATTTCTCAAAAAGTGGAATGGATTGTTAAAGCTTGTTAACAAATTTTGGTGTCGTTAACTATATTCCGTTATACGCTAACGATACCAAATGATAACAAATGGTACCAAGCGTGATAGCTCATTGATCCCGAGGATGGATGTGGAATTGATCGAAGGCTAAAAAGCTGATCGGTTGTGAAAAGTTTTTCCTGATGATGTCGTCGATGCTGTCGACGAGATCAGTTGAAGCTATGGGAACAGTGGTCGGCGGTGCCGACCACCACCGACCAGGACGCATGGTTCGATCCGTTCGATCGAGCGTCGGCGACGCGGTCCAGCAGCAGCAGTATCGTGCATGCTAGGAGGCCGAATCGCATGCGCATGCCAGCAGGCCAGCGTCTGGGCCGTGGAGTAAAGGGCCAGGCGGGGCTCAGTACGGTGGGACAAGGCCCACTACTAGCAGTCCATGAGCTAGCAGCCGCTAGGACGTCTACGAATTCTTTTTTTCGAGAGTACGCCGAAGGCGTACCTTATCTTTATAGAAGGTAGAATATGAATACAAGACGACTACAACTCGCTGCAAACAACGAGCGCAGTACGAACTCCACTCCGTGCTAGTCCGAAGACAGCCACCACTGAAACTACAACACCAACACAAGAGAGCCTATCCTAAGAAGAACACCGAGCCACGTCTCGCTCTACGCCGGTCACCTCCGAAGAAGAAACCTCGATCAGAACTCTCCTTGTCAACGCACCATCAAAGGAGAAGACAGCGGGATTTGGTCGGTTCCGACAAAGGCATCGCCTTGGACTCTGCGACGACATCGTGCATAGTGCCTCGGACCGATCATCTTGGAAAGCGACAAGCACCGGAGGATCGCAACAGGTCACAAACTGCCGTGTCTCCAAACGCAAGGCTCCCAACAGAGGAATGACATCGACATGCCGCCATTGCGCCGATTCAACTGAACCTAGGATTTCGCCCGGAGACACCACCAAACCACCGCGGGTGTGTGGGGTGCCGACACACCTCAATGACGCCTCCAAGGAGGGGAACGACGCCCACAGGCGCCGCCGCCGGCACCGACAAGGCGGGCTAGACTTTCATCCGTGTAGCCGCACAACACCCACACATCCCACTGGATTGGGGCAGCCAAACTTGTCGAACTCACCGCCGCCGCCGCAGCACCTCGCCACCGGAGCTGCAACCTCGCGGTCCACCAACGCTGAGCATGGCACGCCCTCATCTCCTGCCTCCATCCCCGACAGATCGCAGCCTCCAAACCACCAACTGCACGGACCAGGCCACCCCGCACTCCGTCAGGCCGCTCCTGGCCAACGGCCGAGCGAGGCACCCAGCCCCTAGAACCCAGATCGGGCCCAGAAGTACCCAGATCGAGCCC
The DNA here is from genome assembly GCF_022539505.1 of Lolium rigidum. Taxonomy (NCBI): domain Eukaryota; kingdom Viridiplantae; phylum Streptophyta; class Magnoliopsida; order Poales; family Poaceae; genus Lolium; species Lolium rigidum. The sequence continues at coordinate 349,960,272 of NC_061510.1, forward strand.
AGAAGGACCCAGATCGGGCCCGCGCCTCCAGCACCCACTCCGTCGCCAACGCCGGCGAGAAGCTCCGTCGCACGGCCGCGTCGCAAATCAGCTGGCCGCTGCGCCTGGGAACTCCTCCCAAGACGCACTCCGGGGCCGCCACCTCCAACGCAGGCCCACGCCGTCGCTCCGACCTGCGCTGACGAGACCACCGCGCTCCCGCTCCGCTGCCTCCACTGCCAAGCACGCCTCTCCTCCGCGCCTCCCCGCCATGCTCCGGCGAGCTCCTCCACTCCACACATCCAAGTCACCCGCGCCGCCCCGGAGACGTCTCCTCCCGCGCGAGAGGAACCCGTCGAGGGCGCGCCGACCCTGCCCACCGCCTTAGTCGGCCGGGCGCGGCCGCCACCGCCGCGCCGGCGGCAGCAGCGGCCGGAGGGAGTAGATCGGGGGCCTCTTTTGTTAGGGTTGGTGGCGGCGCTGGAGCGGCCCGCGCGAGCCACCCGAGCGCGTTTTTCTCTCCAGGTTTGGGAATTTTGTGATTCTCGCCTACGAATTTCTCAAAAACAAAAACAATTTTTTTTTGTTTGTTTTTGATTTCTCAAAAACAAAAAAAGCTAGGACGCCTACGAATTTCTCAAAAAAAAAAAAGCTAGGACGCATACGAATTTCTCAACAACAAAAAAAAAAGCTAGGACGCCTACGGTGCCCAGCAACACGCGCTGGAGCGTGCTGTGTGTGAGATATGTTGGAGAGAAAAATAGGAGGCCAGTATAATAAATTGTTGCGTGTACGTTCTGATACGCAGCTCATCAAAAGTTCTTGCTGGACTGTTGGAACAGGGAACGAGATTTGTAATGAGAAAGAAATACTGCAAACCAAATTAGGGTCGGGGGTCTGGACAGAATGTTTTTCGAGACAACTTTTCTAATGAAGCTCAAGGACTGTACACTAAGGAGCTACCAAGAATATAAGCGAAGACACCATCATAATTCATTTAGGACGGCAACGCGTGTGCATAAGACTGTTCATAGTGAAAGTAACTTAGCTAGTAACATCACATATTTCAAGGTGTTTTGGTGACATGGCATAACAATAAATGAAGAAAGAGATGGAGGTGGTAACTAGCTATGTTACCATAACATCACACACCCCAAGACAAAATGAGTCTACAAACTAATAAATGAGGCTTTGCATGATACTACTTCTATGTTACTTTGCACTATGAAAGTAGTAACATTAACTAGTAACTTATGCATGACACCACCTTATGTTACTCCCCACTATGAGTAGCCTAAGGTTTGATGAGCCTGTAATGCGACATGCATGAATTATGTATTTTTAATGCGTCGAGTAATAGATGATAGTGCTGAGCTGATACAATGTAAGGTATAAAGTATTATTACAGTCAGACAAGTTCGACTAGGTCAAACACATAAGGCAGGTAGCTTGGAGAGTCTGGCGGATCGACAGAAGGTCGGTCGGGCAAAAGAGAATGGTGAGATCAACGACAAAAACCTAAGAGCGTGATGGTGTTTGAATTATGTAGCGTAGAAACATGTGGGCATCGATTTGTGTGCTTTAGCATGTGATGGCGCAGGGTGGACTCATGTTGGTGCGCTCTCAAGAGCTTGAAGTTGATTGGCGTGAGGTAGCTTAGCTACATGGAATCATTTCAAGGTGGAGGTGGTTTCTGATGAAAGACTGCACTTGGCTAATGAATACGCTACAACGTAAGCTGGCAGAGAGTCAAGGCCTAATTCCAGCGGAGAAGGAAGCGATATGTTGTCCGTATTGAAGCTCAGCGCTTCGGGGGATACTTGAACTCATTGGTTGTGATATGAAAAGTGGAGTTCTGAAGTGGGGGGCAGAGAAAGGATACAGACTCAAGGGGAACCAGTGTAGCTAATTTTCCCATAAGGAGCGGACAAGCTAATCTCGATGCATCAGACCACATAATCCATTTCGAATCTATGCAGCATATCAAGGGGGGACTTGGCCACTGCTAGTCCCCTAGCTCCGCCACTAACAGTGGGGATGAAGTGGTGTGGGTTCACGACCTAGGAGATTTATCCGGGACTGCATATGAACACAGCTCTGTGCCACTTTGAGAGGCGGGGGCCCTAGAGGAGACCTTGTGAAGACCGCCGGAGCATACCTAACATGCCAGTGTGCACCATTCCGATGCATGATTTGGAATGCTACCTCGTAGATGTTGGAGACATGCGTGCGTGGTCGACGGCATGTGATACATCTCAAATGTATCTACTTTTTCAAGCACTTTGCTCAATGATTGACTCCAGAATCTCACCATACTTGCATGAAAACCTGCTAAATCTTATGTTATTTTTAGCAAAGTCTCCTTTTTGTCAAGGCGCGCCACCTAGTTCCGTTTGGCCCTTGGTCGCCGTCTCGCCTCCCCCTTCCCGTGGTGCCTTATACACCCTAAAAACCTACCCCTGTAAGGACAGGACGTTTCACGAAACAGAGCGCCGCCGAGATCACGATCTTCGTTTCAGGGTCAGATTGATCCTGCTCTCTACCCCGGAGAGACGGATTTCGATGGCTTCTTCATCATCACCGCCACCGACATCATCACCAGCCATCATAGGCTCACTCTCCATCACCATGAGTGAGTAGTTCTCTATAGGCTTAAGAGGTGGATGTGTTTTGTATGAGATTGGTCATGCAATCCTCCACATGTATCGAGATTTGATGTGTTTTTCTTGAAGATATTCATGTCTGAGTGTTGGTACACCTTTGCTATGTTTAATGCTTGTTAGTAGGGCCCGAGTAACATGATTTGAGTACTAAACCTATATTGCTTTATCATATATATGAGGTTGGTATTTATGTGCAAGGTGTATTACTTGTTATTATGTTGACCATGTGAATCCCTAAGGTGACAGATAGGGAAAAATAAAAGGAATATGTGATAGTTCGAGGATTATGTGTTTTCATGAATCTTAATGCTTTGTTCCGGTCTGTTTGAAAGGGTAGACCTTAATTGCTTTTAGTTCCAAGTTGGTCATGGTAAAATGGGCAAGCAGGACAAAAAATGTTATGCAAATTCTACGCATAACTATATTTGAATCACACACCTACACACAACTGAATTAGAGATGAATGCTCTGTTGGTTGGATTATATTATATGATCAATATCGTCCATACATTACCCCATTGCTGCCTCATGCCTATGATTTTAGCCACTGAAAGTTACATACTACTACTTCCGGTGAAAACTAGAAATTTGCTGCTTTTATTTACTGTTTGTTTTTACCACTTTGAATCAACTGCTATAAAATCACCACTTTCTTTGTGAGTTTATTGATATACATGTGGTTGAGAGTGACGTCTAAATTGCTAAAGTCTTATTGGTAGTCTTGTATTCCCCTTGAGTCGAACTATAAATTTGGGTAGTACTTTCCATTGAAGATTTCAATGATCTCTATACTTGTGGGCATCAGCATGGCGTACGAGCCCGGAGAAGCACCCGTACGTCGGGAGGCCGAAAGAGGCCGACGATGACACATGCAGCAGGGCGAGGAATAGTAGAGCACGAGTGCTCGGTGGCACTGCATGAGGAACAACGCGCTTTGGTGGCCTTGTCCGTGGCCGGAACGGGCTGACGGTATAGGATTTCAAGCAGTGATGCTTCGAGGAGAGGGTCACGGCCAGGGTGGCGAGGGACGACAACAATCGAGGAGGGGAACATCAGGCGCTTGGGGCGGCGGCCACATCAGAGAGGAGGCACGTGAGGTTGCTCGATGACGAGGGGATAGATGCGGACGCTCATGCACTGCGTCGCTTGGGAATTGATCACGTTTGGCAAAGGGAGGTGGCGGTGCAAGAGTAAAAAGTCCTGGGGATGGTGAATCGGTGGTTGGTGGCTTTGGGGTTTCTGCGGCGATAGTAGGTGGCCTAGGTAGACAAGTAATTAAGGTGGTGGCGGGCGGAAATTCACACTTTTGATCTTAGAAGCATGTGCTTCAGTCACCGGAGAAAATATTATAAAATGTTTTAAAAAAGTTCTGAACTACAATTTCGCGAGTACATCTCGATATTACGTGGGCACGCCAAATTTCGAGGAAACCCGATATTTTTTGTGTCCTGCATAAAAAAGATAAGAAAATGTCTCAAGAAGAGCTCTTTTTTACACCGATTTTTGTCTTTTTTACACACGATAGAAAAAATATTTTTCGTGAAACAACTTTACGAGCACATAGGACATGGAGATGCACAAGAGTCATTATTTGTCTGAATTTCTTGACATTTTAAATATGTTTAAAACTCACTTCAAAAATCTGAGTGCAAAACTGCCTCATCCGGTGGCGGGCTGGCCCAAAAGGCCATGGGCTCGATCTATCTCTCTCATTCCAAACAATTATTTATTTATTTATCTTTAAAAGCTTTTTCTAACTATATGTTCAAAAAATAGTGCTAGAATAAAGGTTTTAGTTTGAAATAAAAAAGGAGGACGATTAACAATAAAGTAGGGTTGTAGGGAAAATAGTTTAGGATAAAAATGCACAAAGACAAGATAACATCAAAACAAAAAAAAAATAGACAAAATCTACTATTGTATTTTTCTAAGATGTTACAACACGTCACCCCTCAGAGAAACCGCACCCCAAGATCGGCACTGGTGTTCAGAGATTTGGTTACACTAAGTGTGAAGGTTGAGCAATATTGGTGAGTAACAGGTTCATGTTGGTGAATGTATATCACGATTAAAAGATGAACAATAGTTGACCATGGAGACTTTGTTATTAGACAACCGTAAATTTGACTTGAGATGATCAAGAGAAATGAAGAAGTTCCTTCATGTCTTTGGACACACAATCACCAATAGCGAGAATGATGAGTTTCAGGTAACTTATGTATGTAATACCTAATGTGGCAGTTGTTCACTTTCACATAGATCAAGTATAAGGCTACCAGGTTGACGATATAGTGGTCTTGTCTGATTTGCCGGATATGGTGACGTTATGATCAATATGTGCTGCGATTGAACGCATACCACGGGAAGTTGAGAACACAAAACGAGTGGTTGGAAGAAATTATTTTGTGTGCAAGCATTGACTGTGATGAAGTAAGAAAGGAACAATAGTTGCATGTCTAGAGTCATAGGAAGTCAAGAAATTAGTATCAGAGCTCATGACTAATCGTTTAAGTCCAACGTGTACTCACGTTCATGCATGTCGGCTTCAGAATGGACATATGGTGAAGGACACATTCGCAAGGTGAAGTTTGTTGAGATATGTATTGAATATGTGTACGAGTTATGGTACAGTTAGACTTATAATTGCGTAGTACATTAACGTGTTCGAGTCGAACACTTGTAAACACATCTCTATTATATAAAGCCACTACTGAATGACTAAAATAGATTAGACAAAAAGTTATAAACTAGGCATAAGATCAGGAGAGGACAGTTCGGCACCTACTGAAGATGTGGTCAGCAGCTTCTATTGGCCTAGACGGAAACATGTCGTACTATGTTTTTGTGGGAGAGTCACTCGCATGCATGCGCCGGAAGTAGGCGAGATTAGTGAACCTTCTTAACAAATTTCAAATTTTGATGTCGTTTGCTGTGAATACGTGTGATCTAACTCACATTCATATATGAATCGAACGCCATCGAGTCAGGTAGACGTAGAACCGTCAAATTCATGTTGGCATGAGCTGGAAGCTGATGCATTCGTACAAAATTAAGACCAGCAAAGGACCTACGGTTAGAATTAATGCTGGCATGGAAGGTGGAGGGTGGCCCCTTCCACACTAAACACTCACATATATAGGTGCATTGCAGCTCGATATAATGACATGATCTTGGAATGGGAGATGTAGTTCCAGGCAATTCCTCAGCCTAACCATTTAGCCTATACCATCAATTCCTATAATGCTAACTAGCGTGGGCTGCACCATATGGTTGTCAGTTCAAATGTCCACCTGCACCTATAATTTAGAAGGGCGGACCTGGTAATTTCCCCACTTATGTTTTAGAGATTCTAGGTTTGAATCACCTTTTTTTGTATTAAAAAAGAAAGAGAAATACTATCTCAATATTCCTTTCCTAGATCCGACAATGTGTGGGAGTTTTCGCCACTAGGTTTGATACACCTTTTTTTTTACCATGTAGCTATACGATCAATTTCCCGTCTTCTCCTAACGGGAAAAGGACACCGAGATATACAAATAATTTTAGAAAAGAATAAATTGCTAGCACATAATTTAGCTGTTTGGTAGAAGAGCTCACCAATTTATGGGAAAACTGCACTATGCAACATGGGAAGTTAAGACAGCGCTGTTACAAAGGCACGGCGACGGGTCAGTGTGGTGATGCTAGCCCTAAGTCATGTTAGCAGCGAGGGTAGATGACGGTCTATGAAAGTTGATGCTTGAGATTTATCAATATTGATACGGATTTGCTATGCCTCCTTGACTGATACTTTCTAAGTCTTAGTCACTCACAAAAAGTGCTTTAGTTGCAAAAGTGCAACCGGAGAGATTTACACTTCTCTCAGTTTCTCAGACGACTTAGATTTTAAAAAAGACCGTCAACTAAGACATAGACAAAACCATAATAATAATCAATGAGAAATTCCAGTAAACCTAACAATTTTAGAGTTGATCTAGAGCTAGCAAAAGGGATTATAGATACTAGATAAAGTCGGAAAGGTATATGAATAAGAAACGAAGGCAGGTGCAAAACTTTCCTTGTTCCTTGTGCATCGCAATCAAAACATGAGGCGCGTGTGAATATTTCATTTCCTCTAAGTTTTTCCTTGGAAGTGAGATCCAAAGGAGAAATTCCTCTACTTTTGCTTTGGGGGGGGGGGGGGTGTCCCAGGGCGGCACCGGAGCCAACCCTAGCCGCCAGCAAAAGCTAAATTCTCGGCGGCGCTACCGTCGGTCTCGTCCGCGTCGGGCCTGTTGGGGATATGCCAACTAGGTGTACCGCAATAGGGTCCTAATTTTGGTAAGTCCGGATGGCCCAAAGATAGTGGTGAGGCAAACAACCCACCGGGCGGCCCAGTTACCGGAGATTCCGGAGGTAGGATCCGGCCTGGAGACGAAGCCGTCGGATATGGTAGTCAAAGGCGGTCGGATTCGTGACACGCAAGACAAGGAATCATGTAGTCTAGGCTTAGTCATGTAGTCTAGGCTTAGTCTTATCCGGCTAGATCTCTATCTCCTGTAACTCTAAATCCGGAGCCTTTATAAGCCGGATCCTGGGAGCCCTTGCGGCAAGACACAACTCATTTTAATCGTGCACCTGTTGCCTTATAGTGAATTATAGCAGCACGTAGGATCTCTCCACCGTTGCAAGGTCTGAAGTTGCGTAACTCATGTGACCCCGTCCCGGTGACTCCTCGCACTATGGCTCCTCCTCTCCCTCCCTCAATGAGGCTCCCCTCACCGGAGACTGGTCGAACACACAACGACAGTTGGTGCGCGCCCACCGTGGGGAAGATGTCGGAGGGCGGAAGCGAGAGTCCTCGCTCCACCCAGGCCTTGGTGAAGACCCGCTCGTTAACTTCCGGAGTGGGGATGGAACTGCCCTTGACGAACCTAGAGGACTTTGGAGCTATGAAGCTCTCGTCCTGAAGAGTCTTCAGATCGAAATCCGTCAAGTTGCAGGCCACCACTGCCCTTTCTCCCCCTCTCCGTCTCTCGCCTTGGAGGCCTTCATCGATTATGCCTCTTTTACTTTTTCCGCCATACGAGCTTGCCCTTCTATTTCTTCGCGAACCTCCGCCTCTGTTGGAACTTTTCCTAGAGGGTTGTTGGAGGATTTGTAATAACGTGAGGCTAAATTTAGGCCGGAAAGGTGTGGAGGACGGAATGATAAAGGCGGAACGTTTAAAGGCTCTGTTTGACTGGGAGAGGTGGGATCCGGAGTGTTTTCAGTGGCAAAGCATGTGGAGTTTTCAGACATATTTGCGGCTGCAAGTACAACGCTAGAAGACTTAACTAAGAAAATAAGCGGATCCTACTACTCTATCTTCTACAAGTCCGGCGAGACTTACCGGCAATGGCGTGGTGGTTCCCTGTTGTCGCCGGTGAAGATGGAGAGCATGGAAAGCGGAAGAAGCCCAGACGCAACCACAGATCGCCGGCGGAGGAGATTTCCCGGTCAACCGTGCCCAACTCAGGTGGAGATGAGCCTTGGAGCGGCGACGGATGAAGCTTGTCCGGGAGGGTCGCCGACGGCTTAGATCTAGTGGACGGCGTTGGCGAGAGGAAGAAGAAGAAGCGAAGGAGTGCGGTGAAAAGTGAGTAAATGACCGCGCCTTCGAGATATTTATAGACCAAGTCTTAAGATTCGTGCACCAGATCCTACGATGGGAGCTAAGCGGTCGCACCGTTAGATTTCTGCCGCATGTCCTAGTTTAAAGTCGGTGAAATTGCGGTGGTGTTGTTCCAAATGCAACATTCTGATTTACACGGGAAACTTCCGTCAGCCAAAAAAATCGCGCGGGAATTCAGGAATTCGTGCAGTACAAGGAGCAAAAATTCCACGTAGTTACCGTTGTTGAGGAATGTAATTAAAGAAGGCAACTGGAGAATTCCCGGCCACTCCAAGGTTGGAAATGAAGATTGATTTGGAAGCCCTTCGAGATTCTCTCCGGATCAAATTGGAGGGAAAGCTAGGCATCAGAATGCTGAATCTTGAGGAACTTCGGGGGCTACTATTGGGGATATGCCAACTAGGTGTACCAAAATAGGATCCTAATTCTGGTAAGTCCGGGTGGCTCAAAGATGGTGGTGAGGCAAACAACCCACCGAGCGGCCCAGTTAATGGAGATTCCGGAGGTAGGATCCGGCCTAGAGATTAAGCTATCAGATCCGGCCCATAATCAAAGGCGGTCGGATCTGTGACGCGCAAGACAAGGAATCTTGTATGTAATCTAGGCTTATTCGTATCCGGCTAGATCTCTATCCCCTACAACCCTAGATCTGGAGCCTTTATAAGCCAGATCCTGGGATCCCTTGCGGCAAGACACAACTCATTGTAATCGCGCACCTGTTGCCTTATAGTGTGTTATAGCAGCACATAGGATCTCGCCACCGTTGCAAGGTCTGAAGCTGGGTAACACGTGTGACCCCGTCCCGGTGACTCCTCCCCTATGGCTCCTCCTCTATCTCCCCTCATCGGAGACTCGTTGAACACGCGACGACAGTGCCCCAACATCAAAGGAGTCGGGGGGCAGACCGTGGTGACGACATTCAAGCGCGGCTGGGGCGGCGCGAGCACCTTCCATTGAGCACGGACGCCGATGCGGAGTCCTCTGGTCGAGGCAGCGGCGTTGATCCACTTCCTCAATGACGCACTTCGGTGAGATCCTGCGGAAGATGCGATGCTATGGATCTTGGGTCCCATCCAGATCCTCCGCCCTCGATCCATCGACCTAGTTCCGGTGGATCTTGTGGCCGGTGACGGACAGTGGTGTGGGGACTGTCGGCCTGGCTTCGAATAAAGGGGTTTTGGTCATAGGATCTCTGTCACGCCATGACAAAGATTTGTTTGATGCATGCCTTCATTGATTTGGCCGAGTGTCGAGTTTCGGAAGGCTCCTCCAGCGAACTTCCATGGACAACCTGGTTGAAGATTGTCGGATCAGATGGGATTCGGTCCGCGCGACCATGTTTTTTCTGGCCATTTAGTTTTAGAGGAAGCGAGGCGAACCTTCGCAATCTGTTGCCATCGTCAGTGGCGGAGCCAGAACTTAAAGGTTGTGTTTTGTTGTCAAATACATGTATTTTTCCTTATATTAAATATTTATTTTCATGATTTACACCAGCATAGAAAGAATTTGTCAAAAACCTGTGTGGTCAATTGACCACAATAGTTTCTATGTGGCTCCACCAGTGGCCATTGTGGGGCATGTTTTTAGTCCTATGGTGAAGTTAGTCACGAAGAATGGCATATAAGCTGAGATTGGAGAACTAGTAATGATAGTTTGAGTCATGGTGGCGATGAGGTTTTGGTTTGGTGATCTATAACTTGGAGCAGCGGTATCGGGACAACCGCACATGAAAAAATCATAGTCTAAACTTGCAGGATGAAACCCAAGGTATGACCTTAATTGGTTGTGCCTAGCAATATTTTTTATTGAAGACATTGCTTTTGTGAGCGCGGACATTATTATGAGTGAAAACTCATGATCTATGATCATGGTGATGACAATGCTTGTGCACTACTACCTCCATCCCAAGGAATAAGGCGCACACGTATTTCAAGACGAACTTTGACCATACAAATTGAGTAACACAATCTTGATTATATTAAATGTAATTAGTATCATTAGATTCGTATTGAAAAGCACTTTCTAATAATGTTAATTTCATACAAACATACTCCCTCCGTTCTGAAATAGTCTACATTCTAGCTCCAAAATTTGTTCTGAAATACTCTACATTCTAGCTTTTAGTCAACAACAACACTGAAAACGAGGTGATTTTACTCTCTTTATTGGATGTTGTTATTTTTAATGTAGCTTGGATTGGTTGTTCAAATATCTAAGTAGTACTAATAAATGCACTACTAATTTGTCTTATTTTTTCTAGAATGTAGACTAAATCAGAACGGAGGGAGTAATTTATATATTTAAAGTAATTTTTGGTCAAACAAAAAGCACGTAAAACGAGGACGCCTTATTCTTTGAATCGGAGGTAGTATTTTCCTTCTTGGAGATATCCGCATTTAGAAAAAAATAGATTTCTGGTGTTCTGTTGGTGAAACCCTGAAATCTTAATTAGCAAACAATGATGTCAGAAAACGGAGTAGTGGTACCAGCAGTACAATTTTTCTACACGTTACTAGCTGTGCAATTGACAATAATTGTGAGATCTACAGTAAACTGCCTGTCCATGTGAGGACTTTCAAGAACAAGGAAACAAAACTTGCACTAGGTGCCGCTTTGCTGGCGGTCATGCCGAAGCGCTTGGATCATACAAAACAAGGCCACGCGCGCGTGTGCGATGCATTCCAAGAAGCGTAGCTAATTGGAACTGGAAACGTTCCAACACCTAACGACATGCTAAGCGAGAAGCCTGCTTGCACTCCATCTTTGTAAGCTTCTCCTCGATTTCTTCTATAATCGTCAACCTCGATTTCTTTTTTTCGTCTTATACGTTCGTAATATTTAATGGCCATCGATCTGTTCCTGTATATAAACGGCCATTGCAGAACTCTCATGCAAAGCAGGGAAGCGAGGCACACTAGACACTACTACTGGTTGATAATTAGCTCCGGGATACTGAGTTGGAGTCGATCAATGGGGGCAACGACGATGACGGCCTCGCCATTCCCGACGGTGCACAAGTGCTCGTCGGTGGACCGGAGCGACGACACGGTGGTGGCCGACCTGGACGGGACGCTGCTGTGCGGCCGGAGCTCGTTCCCGTACTTCGCGCACATGGCGTTCGAGACCGGCGGCCTGCTCCGGCTGCTGCTGCTCATCGTGCTGGCGCCGCTCGCGGGCCTGCTCTACTACCTCGTGTCCGAGTCCGCCGGCATCCAGGTGCTCATCTTCGCCTCCATGGCCGGCGCCGAGGTGGCCGAGATCGAGGCCGTGGCGCGCGCCGTGCTGCCCAAGTTCTACTGCTCCGACCTCCACCCGGAGTCATGGCGCGTGTTCTCGTCGTGCGGGCGCCGGTACGTGCTCACCGCGAACCCGAGGATCATGGTGGAGGCCTTCCTCAAGGAGTACGCCGGCGCCGACGCGGTGCTCGGCACGGAGCTCGTGGTGTGGCGCGGCAGGGCGACGGGGCTCGTCGCCTCCCCCGGCGTGCTCGTCGGCGAGAAGAAGGCGGAGGCGCTCCGGCGGGCGTTCGGCGAGGTCAGGCCGGAGATCGGTCTCGGCGACAGGAAGACGGACTACCCGTTCATGCGGCTGTGCAAGGAGGGGTACGTGGTGCCGGCCCCGGCGCCGGGGCTCAGGCCCGTGCCGCGGGAGGACCTGCCGAAGCCAGTGATCTTCCACGACGGCCGCATCGTCCAGAAGCCGTCGCCGGCGCTCGCGCTGCTCACCGTGCTCTGGATGCCAGTCGGCTTCCTGCTCGCCTGCCTCCGCATCGCCGCGGGCGCGCTCCTGCCGATGCGCGTGGTGTACCACGCCTTCACCGCCCTCGGCGTGCGCGTCACCATCAAGGGCACCCCGCCCCCGCCGGCCAGCCTCGAGACGGGCCAGACCGGTGTGCTCTTCATCTGCTCCCACCGCAGCCTCCTCGACCCAATCTTCCTATCCACCGCACTCGGCCGCCCCATCACCGCCGTCACCTACTCCGTATCAAGGCTGTCCGAGATCCTGTCGCCGATCCGCACCGTGCGGCTGACCCGCGACCGCGCGGCGGACGCGGCCATGATCCGGCGCCTGCTCAAGGAGGGCGACCTGGTGATCTGCCCCGAGGGCACGACGTGCCGGGAGCCCTTCCTGCTGCGGTTCTCGGCGCTGTTCGCGGAGCTCACCGACGAGATCGTGCCGGTGGCGATGGAGAACCAGATGAGCATGTTCCACGGCACGACGGCGCGCGGGTGGAAGGGGCTGGACCCATTCTACTTCTTCATGAACCCGAGCCCGGGATACGTGGTCACCTTCCTCAACAAGCTTCCCCATGAGCTCACCTGCAAGGGCGGCAAGACCAGCCACGAGGTGGCCAACTACATCCAGAGGCTCATCGCCTCCACGCTCTCCTACGAGTGCACCAGCTTCACCAGGAAGGACAAGTACAAGGCGCTCGCCGGCAACGATGGCTCTGTCGTCTCCAAGCCCAACATCGACAAGAAGAAGGTCATGGGTTCATGACAAAACCAATACTGATTATTGAAGGCTAAAAAATTTAATCTCCAACCAAAAGAGCCAATATGTGACAATATTCATGCTTCCTACTCGCTTTTGATTATGCATGATTTCGTTATATATTTTTGTCTATTTCCTGAGTTGATCATGTAACCACCAACCACGCATCTAGATCTGAAAGTAGCATAATAAATTTTATGCGACCACATACACACAAGCATGCCTTTTATTGAGGTTAATTCCATTAATCTGCAGCAACTTTGTACGACAAAGCATTACAACCTGTGTCCAAATGTGATTTGTTATCGAAGAAAGCCAAGAAATCGAGATTACAACATGATGTCGTGCTCTAAATTTTGATGCGGGTGAAAAATGTTTCCACTGGAAGAACAAAGTATCGATAATTGCACAATCTACCTCGACTACTCATGTTCCCAAGAATAAAATAAAACAACACTATAAGTGTGATCTAGTTTGGGTTTATAATATATTCACATGCATGCTACAAATGTTCGGAGATCAAGTTTGACGCATCCATGTTTCACTAGTAAAATGGTGAATGCCAAGAACAACTAATGAGATTTGATCACGAAGGAGACAACAAACAATGCCAAAGAGACAACAAGAAAGGCTAGGACGAGGGAATCAGATAGGAACTAATTAAGCTACAGTATGAAATTATATAGTCTAGAGTTCTCTCTTCAAGATACATGCTAGTCTAGAGACCTCTAAGAAGATACTAAAATCGAAATGACATATATAAGAATACATAATACATGTAAGTACATAGGTTAATTTCTATATGAATGTATTCTTATGGAGAGACCGAGGGTTATCTTCCATTTTGAAAAACAAATATACTCATGTATAAGTTTTCCCGTATTTGGAGTGTAATTCATTAAACATTAGCCTTTGTATATCTCAGGCTAAGTGTCAATGAAAACATAATATTATTGGTCATACCATTCTAATCACTGCAAGTGTGCACTTGCCATAATAATTAAATGCATTCTTTTAATCAAGGAACCTTGCTTTGGCATGACTTTCTTTTCATGATTTTAATATGCACATGATAATAGAAAATACAATAGTTATAGTGGAGTTTGAAAGTTGTATCAGTAAAATGGCATATACATAGACTCACATAGTCAGTAAAATATAAAAAGGTAAAAAGATTAGTATAAAATAGGGGAAAGGCATGACTACTATATATAAACATAGCATTGTGGATTGGCAGTGTTTGCTCTGCCCCGGTAAATGAGGTGAGTCTTTTCCTCCCTCATGCACATGCAAGAAACCAAGAAACACAATAAACCTTAAAAATGACAAGAAGAAAGATTAGTATGAGTAACGGACCAGCATGTACATGTTACGTAAGTGGCGGCGGTTGTGCATTGTATGTGCGAGTATATCTCGTTTGTTGCACTTGCAAGAAACCAAATATTCCAACCAAGAAGATCAGTGATCGAAAAACCAAGAAGGAAAACGACGGTCCAACACTTGGCTCTTGCACATGCGCGTCCACTGGGAAGAGTGGAGGCGTTGAGAGGGGAGTATGCGCAGTCCACCGTTGTCGTCAACATCACCAGATATATATACCCTGCACACAGCTGAGACTTTGCAACATTGTCCTTGTCAGAGCTGTTCTTGATATCCCTCCATCATGAACGCGTGATCGATAATGTGGCACGAAGAAGAAATTCACAGCACGGTCGCAAGTGCCACCAGGAACTTGAAAGGAGAGTGTACAAGTTGGCAATGTCTAGTCTTGCTCACATAGAGGGCGGCCTGAGAGGCGGGTATGCGAGTTTGCTCAATATCGGAATCGGTCGAGATTCACGGCACCAAATCCCACTTTTCGCTAGATGACACGAGAATGAGCAAATATGTTAGGAGCAAAATGGTGTGGCTTGTATTTGAAAGGAGCAACGACATTTTTGCAGTTCACCGCACTCAGTTTGATAGCTTTTCTTCATACAATATTTCATTTGTGAAGCTGCACAAGTTCATATTTTCAGTTTTTATTTCACAATTCAAACTGTTCCGAATTTGGTTCCACTTTTGGTCATGATTTATTTCATGATCACTAAGTTTTCTTTCACTTGAAAAGTCAAGCTAAGTCGTTTGGTTTCAACACATCGGTAACTCGGTTGTGAGACATGTCTTGTAATACCTATCATCCTCTACTAGCGATATTTGGTACGTGCACGAATCACTATGTTACATTGCATGCCAATTCATTTTAGATTCCTAAAACTTGATAAACGAACAACATGAACCTCAAAGCGTAACATATAGTGAATCCGATTGACACAGACATGCATGATGCACAAAGGTCCCCGTGCACGGGACAAAAGCATTTTTCTTCGTGATGTCATATTGATCACCACACAGTGATTGGGAGCCGGCAGACGGGGGGGGGGGTGGAGCTATCGAAGTGCACGGCGAATAATGTAGCTTTGTCGACTATGGTAGGAATTTGTACCTCCTTCAACTACGGGTTACCACATCTAGCATGGATGACTGTTGAGCTGAAATAGAGGCAAAGATGCAAAGCGGTGCCTGATCCGCCCCGCTTCATAGTTAAAATCGGTAATGTTAGTTGTAACTTCTTTCTGTAAATTGGTTAAGTTTAAATTAAATAATGCTTTCGCTGGCTTATGCAGGGTCCCACTTGCAACCCTAGGTAGCGGCCAGTACGAGTCTCTACGTATCA
This sequence comes from Lolium rigidum, assembly GCF_022539505.1. Lineage (NCBI taxonomy): Eukaryota > Viridiplantae > Streptophyta > Magnoliopsida > Poales > Poaceae > Lolium > Lolium rigidum. The sequence goes on from NC_061510.1 coordinate 349,975,777, forward strand.
TTTTGATGTACTTTCAGTCCCCTCATCCCCTGCATATATGTATGAATTACGACGTATCATTTTCTTTATCAAAAATTTGTAGTCTCATGTGAAATAATTATTTGTTAAACGCAGATATATAATTGATAGATGTCTTCTCAAAAGAAAAGCACAAGATGTCTAAGAGTTGAATTGGAAAGATGAGATTCAGTATGATCCAAGCAAAAGGAAACTGATAGAAAAATATCATCCTAATTTGAAAGAAATGGTAAGAAGAAAGCGGTCCTTGCCAGCCTAGAGAATTTTCTTTTCCATACTCATCTTTTGGCATGTTATGTATCCTTTGTTTTATCGGTTGTTGAGAGGTGCTTTTCAGCATGAAATTGGTGAAACCTTTTTTACGCAATCGTCTCAACGATGATAGCTTTAGTCATGATGTTATTTATTATGTGGAGAAAGAAGTAATGAAGCAAATCACCAATGATCAAGTGGTTAAGTATTTCATGGCTTTGAAGAATTGGGTGTACCAAAGAAGTAGAAGGTAATGGAATATTTTAATTGAGTACTATAATTTATGTCATTCTACTATGTCCCATTTAAAAATTAAGTCTGCTTCATTTCTTGTAGGTTCTTGGGCCTTGCATTTGATCATCTACTTTAGCATTCGGAAATGCAAGGCATATTTTCAAGTAACTTTGTCTTTTATTTCATTATAATATTGTACGCACTTTCATTTTTAAATACAAGTTTATTTATTTATACGGTATGCCAAATTATCTATGCTATAAGCTACGAAACCATACTTATATATAGTAGACTGTTGCTAAAAAAGATCTGCTATAGTAAGAGGTGAATCAGCGTGACCCGAGCTCTAGCTCCGCTCCTGAGTAGGTACGTCGGTACATCAGGACATACTACGTACATGCTATCATGACTGAATTCCATATCAAGCCCTTTTCTTGTGGGAATTACCAGTTGCATTCGAGGAGAGGCTTATCAATTAACCTGCCAGACTCTCCAACGCTTGCAGGTACGACTGGACTGGTGGTTAGGACGGACGCGCCCGACTTTCAGATGAGACTTGCAATGGCGTTTTGAGTTCATGGACGGACGCGCGCGACTTGCCGCTCGCGAGTCGTGGGTCAAATCGTCGTGAAGGGGTTCACTAATTTGTGGATGGCAAAGGATACTCTGCCAAGCTAGCATGCATATGGATCGAGTAGCTGGGAGACACTCTTCAGTTAACTTACTTCCATTTTCCTACTACGTATAGCGTGGTCACGATTCAGAAGAAGGTTGTTCAGTTAAAATTCGGTTGCTCCAGCACTTCCTTGCTGTCGTGATTAAATGGCAATTAACACCGCATTCAATTATCGAGCAGTACACAATAGTATTCTTTCCGACAGTATTGATGAAGCTGTTGGTGGCTTGGTGCTAAATGCCCTCGTACCACTATGTACTACGATCTTCAGACAAACCTACCAGACCATGTGTCTGCCCAAACAGAATCCAATCCAAAAATGCAACTAATCTTACAATCTCCTAATGATGCTACTCTCATGCGGTCTCATCTAATACAGGGATGCGCGGCAGGCCGTTCACGAAACAATGGCCTCGCTGACATTCTGAATTCTGGAAGACTGCCAGGGGAGGAGACCTTTCAGAGGGGAGACTTCCATTCCAGCGCCGTGCCGGCTCTGAAGCAGAAGTCTGAGCCGCTCTGTAGTAGCTGTAGTCCATGGGCAGTAATTGGCAGCGTCCCCGTCGTGCGCAGCGCAGCGGCAATAATGGCGATTTGAGCTCTACTGTATGTGGATTCCATGGACGGACGCGCGCGAGTTGCTGCGCCGAGCAGCTGTCTAGCGGTACACAGTCTTCAGTTAATTTCACTCCTACTAGGTTACTACGAATAGTGTGGTCACGATTCAGAAGAAGATTGTTCAATTAAGTTCACTTGCTCCAGAATTGATACTACTACATCCGTTCCGGTGTACAGGTTATGCACTTATGCACCTATGTTAGGTCGTTAACTTTATAAGTATAATTATAAACTGTACTCATTCTTTTCCAAACTATAGTGCATATAAGTTTTCTCTAAAGTCAAATGGCGTAAAGTTTAACCAAGTAATGAACTTCTTAAAAGAAGGGCAATTGGTATTTCATTTGCTGTGAAAGCATCCGCTGCTGGCAATGCAATCAAAGTCGAAGCTCTTGATGCAATATAGACGAGCTTGCGTAGTCCTTGAGAGATCTTCTTTCTCGCTTTATTTACTTTACAGGAGAATGGAAAAAACAAGACATATAGTCAGCCTAACCTAACCAGAAGGGTAAGAAGCCGAAGGCCAATGACACTAGCTAACCAATAAGCATAGACTGCAAGGGAAGATAATCAATATCTAGATTGCCAAATTAATACCATTAGATAAATCATGATGTATATTTTTATGTGGTGTACATTTAGTGTACATAATTTTCTCAATAAACTCGGTCAAACTTTAGATCATCTCATTTCTACAATCTTGTATGCACTACACAACACATTGGTTATTATTAGAGTATAACCTGGAATTTTTATTATTAGAAAGTATAACATCTTATGTTGGTTAAATTGATGATCTTGAGATACAAGCAAGACCTCTATCTTTCAAATATTTTTTTTCTTATCTTTGTAGGTTGTGGTTCTTATCCTATCATTGATGAAGAAATGATATAATAAGAACCACATTCTTGTTTGTGAAATTCTATGTCAATGGGTTTGAGGGGTGACATCAAACATTTACTAGAGACCCTGCAGCCACAACACATTGTAAAGCTTATTGAATGTCCAAGGTCATGGAAAAGGGAGTAGATGATAAACTTAAACAACAAGCAAACAAATCTCTAAGTATTCAGGGTACATCAAAAACACTTCAGCATCTCACTGTACGGGTCCTCCAAAATACTGAAATGCCCATTACGAAATTCAAAGGTAAATGGTTTCAGGAAGTTGAAAGAAAATTCAGAGAACCAGGTATTTACAAAGATTGTGCTCATAGGCTGACCTAGCATCCCTCCTGCCCGGGCGGCCGCCCAGGCTTCCGGCGGGCCGACAGGCTTATTTTCATCCCTATTTTACATGTATTTAATACAAAATTAGCACACTAAGTCTATTTTTCTAGGCTTCAAAATTTCTGGGTCCGCTTATGATTGTGCTGCTAATGTTCTTTTTGGTCATAAGAGCAAAGTAATATAAAATTTTGAATTTCATGTTAAATACTGCAAGGCTCGACAACCACACAACATTTGAATATATTAAGTGTTCCCATTCACCTGAGCTAGACCAGCTAGACCAGCCTGAAGAAGAACAAGTGATGCAAATATCACTACCAAGTAGTGCACGGCTCAATAACCACTGAAACTTTTACACTGCCCATGTGTATTAGTGGTAATATGTGGGTTTGCATTTGTGGGTAACGGAACCAGTCATACATTTACGGATTTGTAATTCTTTACTATAACTTCATGAACTGTTCTCAACACACCATTACAACAAAATATCGGATGCTGGAGGTGGTACACTCCACCCTAGAGCAATTATTCCAGACAGTGTATTTGATATCCATGGCACATTTTTCAAAATCTTGCCATTATATGAACATGATATTATACTAGGTTGTGATTGACTTCAAAATTGGAGAAATGAGCATCATGCTGAACGACACTCACCCTATTATCTTCTCTGTGATTGTGAATGCATCGCTCCAATGCACCAAAATTGATCAGCCCGCTAGAATCAACCAAATCCTTTCACAAGGAGCAGCTGGCTATCTCATTTAATTTTGATTACTCCACCTGGACAAGAACTCTGCTCCTACTGATCCTGAAATTCAGTTTGTTATAGAATTGTTTCCTGAGGTTTGCTCTACTTGATTACTAAAAATCTCTTGCTCACTCTGTCTATGAATCCCTCATGCACCCATTCAAATATTTTGCATTCTCTATATGAACTCATCTAAGGGCAGAGTTGGGATAGTTCATGCCTTTTTCAGTTTATGTCTGGATGAACTGGGTGTCTAGAAAGTACAAATATATGAGCCTAAGTGAAACTTTTCCAATTTAACAATGTCTATAGAAAATATTGACAACACCAAATTAGTTTCACCACAAAATATTTGTGTGCTATTTTTTTAAAGCTGTATATATTAGTATATTTTCTATAGACATGGTCACATAGAGTAGTTTGATTTAAGAGAAAGTTAAATGTTGTTCGTTTGAAATTTGAAACAATGGAGTACTTTTTATAAAAAAGTGCATTACCCACCAGCTATGGCTGAATTTTTAGACCTGGAACACACAGAGCTTAGCTCGAGTCAATCAAAATCAAAATGTATACTTTATTATGATGCGAACCCAATGCAATTTATTTAACCTAGCATATCGTAGAAAAGAAAAGTAAAACAATAAAACATTCAGCATGTTTTTCCTCCAATTATGCGGCGAAGCCGAGACATGAGGAAGCTGGGCCAATCAATCTCCATGGGCACGGCAATGAGGTTGGGGTCATAAAACTCGTCTTCCATCTCCTCCATTGCTCCACCTTCGAGGTGCAAAACATGGACACGCCGGTGGCAGTCCATCATGAGCAACCTACGGCTCCTTGCGCCCAAACACATCATCCGCGCTCCTTCAAGCGGCAGCCTTAGCTTCAGTACCTTAGCGCGGAACCAACTTACAGTACCATCCTCGTCTCTCTGTTGCTGCTCCCAGATCTCAAACCGACGGTCTCCGTCGTAGGTGCATAGTGACAACAGCGTCCCATCGGCTATGGTTGTAAGCCGGATTTCTTTGTGGTGCTTCCCCGGGATCTCGAGCAGCACTGCGGCAACATGGCCAGTTTCAGAATTGATACGGAGGATGTAGATCAATTCCGGTGACTTCTTGAATAACCAGTGCGCTACACCGCCATGGCACACGGCGGCGTCCGCGTGGGCAATAGTGGCACCGTTGATGCTGTACTCCACATGCCCAGGGAACTTCGTAGGAGCACTCCAGCTAGGCTGGCCAGACGAGAAGGTGTGAAGGATGTATTCTCTGGCAACTTCCTCTACTACTGTCCTGAGAACTAGCACTCTGAAGCGGCTCGGCGACGACGATGAGGACCGATCGGCACCGCCGGTTACTGCAATGGCGTAGCCTAGGAAGTAGCAAGCTACTCTCACCCTTAGCGCGGGTAGCACGTCCCAGGTGGCGGCGAGCGGATCGCACACGGCGAGCTGCATGGTGCCGGGATCGCGCGGGAGGAGGCGCACGAGGAGGAGGCCGTGGTGCGAGGCGAGCGGCTGCACCGAGTCTGATACGCCGGGGGCGCCGGGGACGAAGGAGCTGAGGAGGCGGCGGCCGGCGCCGAGGGCCGACCCCGGCCCCGGGACGAAGGAGACCCCTTCTCCCCGGCGCCATTCGTTGGTGAACACGCCGACGAAGGAGCGGTCCGGGTCCGGCCAGAGGCGGCGGAGGACGGCGGGCTCGGCCGCTAGGGCGCGCCACCGCCTGCACGTGGCGGCGCAGCGGACGAGGGTGGATGGCTCCTCCAGGCGCGCGAGGATCTCCCGTATCGCGTCTTCCGAGGGCGCGGCGCCGGCGGTGGCGGTGGCGGCCACCGTCGTCTCCGCCATCTTCTGCAGGGCCGGGAACGGTGTGTGATCGATGGACCGAGCAATGTGCGGTTAGGGGTTTAGCTGTTGAGATTGATTTATCCATGCACGCATGCGATCAACATTATTGTTGGAGATACGATACGCACGCGCAACAATCTTGACACGCAGCAGCTATACGCGGCGAAGACCGAAGACGGCTCGTGTTTTGCGTGCCAGCTTCATTGGGACTTGTCCACGTGCTCGGCGAAGACGGTCACACGTGCATGGCGCGCGGCAAGCTTCACTGGGACTGAATTCTGAAAGACTGCCACATTCTGAATTGGTACTATTTCATCCGTTCCGGTGTATAGGTTTTCTTTTGAGAGCAACCACATATATTTCATTAATCGAACACCAAGTTACATGAAGCAACATATGTGAAAACTAAAAGACAAACCGGGATAAAATGGTTATCCTGAATTTGCAGATAAAAACCTAAAAGATCGAGAAATACAAAACGATCTCTAGGATTTCCTGCAACCACCGTTGCCAGCGGCCGCCGTCCAATTCCAACGCCGCCAAGACGAATGCAAGAAGAGACGCCGAACCTCCACCATTGCAAGATCCAAAAAAGCACCATCGCCAACGAGGCTTTGTGAGTCGATGAACGGGCCTCGCTGCAAGCGGCGAGGCACATGTCGTTGTGGCACGTCGACCGGGGGACGTCCCCGTGCTGTCTTGGACCAAGGTACGCCGCCTCCCATCGACGAAGTCGGAGAAAAACGACATAACCACCACCTCCGGACCATCATCTTCGCTCCAGAAGAACCACCTCACCCCGGCCCCCAGCGCTGTGGTGGACAAAGACAAACGCCAGTGACACGTCGAGAAACAGATCTCGCCAGATCTGAAGAACGGCGAGAAGACCAAGCCGCCGACCTGAAAGATCGACAAGCACACGTTGCCAACAACTCCGAGACGCCGCCGTGAAGGTCGCCGCCGGTGTGGGAGTGGAGTTGTGGCAGATTTATTTGCCGGGCGCCGCTCCCACCACCCCAACGACGCACCATAGAAGACAAAAACTAACCCTAACTACTAGGCCAGAACGGAGGAACGAGGTTCCCCCTCCCTCATGCCGCCGCCAAAGCGGCAAGCGGAGGGAGAGGAAACCAGACCCAGCGCCCTGGCCGGAGATTGGGAAGATTGGATCGCCCTCCGCCGCCGCCTCTGACGAGCGGAGAGGAAAAACGGTTCGTAAATCGGTACCGTGTTTTTAGGTGTGCTTAGAGCTTTTCACAGGAGAATGGCATTAATATTCCGGTGTATAGGTTATGGGCGCGTGTGGTAGGTTGCATACCCTTCGTGGCTTATTGCGCTAGCGAGATGAGACTCTTATCCCGTTCTGGTGGACAATCTCCAGTACACAAATCGCACATCGTTTGATTATCTGGTTTGCATTGGATGGCACTCAACTGACACTTTGATTAGTGGTCGCATAGTTTTCCTAGCCTCACCTATATGGCAACATGATAACCTTATCTCACCTATCACAAGACCATCATGGGACCGCCGTTCACAAGCTCCAGCACGTCGGCGATGGCACCACCGGTCACGCCGGTTAGAAGCATCACCACGTCGCCGACCACAAAGACGAAGACCACCATGACACCATCGGTCACACCGGTCACAAGCATGGGCACGTCGCCGATCACGAAGATGAAGATCACCATGGCACCGTCGATCACGCCAGTCACAAGCATGGACACGTCGCCGACCATGAAGACGAACACCACCATCGGTCACGCCGGTCACAAGAATCACCATGTCGCTGACCACGAAGACGAAGACCACCAGGACACCGCCGGTCATGCCCATCAAAAGCATCACCACGTCGCCGACGCTGTCGGTCACAAGCATCACCACGTCGTCGACCACGAAGACGAACATCACCATGACACCACCGTTCACGCCGGTCACAAGCATGAGCACATCGCCGACCACGAAGACGAACACCACCATGACATCGTCGGCCACGTCGGTCACAAGCATCACCACGTCGCCGACCACGAACACGAACACCACCAAGCCTCCACCACCATGGATTCTCACTTCTCACATATCATCACCATGTCGCCGTCCATGAAGATGGTGAGCGAGAAGTTGAGCAAAAGTACTCCAAATTATACTCACACATACGTACACATTACAGTATACTAGCGAGTCATTTATTTATCCGTGTATGTACACCGAAATAAAAACCTGTCAACATGAAAATCATGCGGGATGGTGAGGTGTACCTACCCCTCAAAGTAAATTTCAAACGGCTGAGCGTGTGCGACGAATTTGGCAAAGATCGCTTAAAACTTTATACACAAAATTGACGATTTACGTGTACAACTTATTTCGATTCGGACTATGTTTTTGTCACATTCTGCGCCACATTCTGAATTCTGAAAGACTGCCAGGGGAGGAGACCTTCAGGCAGGGGGGAGACTTCGGGTGTGTTTGGTAGGTCGGGTCTACCCAGAAAATCTCCTCCCAACAGAGAATTTTGGGCCATCCAGTGTTTGTTAGGTCGGGTCGGCCGAACTGGGCAGTGCCCACCTCGCACGAAAATACGCCCTCAGCCCTGCCCGATAGAGAAGCTCAAATCGAGCTTCGCTCCTCATCCCGGTCGAACTCATCCCGCAAAGAACTGTAGCGTCACCCGCACACCCCCCAGACCCCCACCCGCACGCCTCATTTCCCCCCATTCTCGCTCTCCCCGTCCCCCGTCACCTGCGCGCGCCTCCCTGCGACCTGTGCGCCGCCCGACGCCACGGCCACAGGCCAGCTCCGCGCTGGACGTGCTCCGCCGCCGCGGCCACGGGCCAGCTTCGCCACCGACGTGCTCCGCCGCCGCCCGACTCCGGCATGCGTCGCGGCCTTCCCGACTCCGGCCCGACGCGCCGCCTCGCAGACGCCGACCTGCGCCCTCCTCCCTGCGTCCTGTGCGCCGCCCTCCTCCCTGCGTCCTGTGCGCCGCCCTCCTCCATGCGTCCTGTGCGCGCCCTCCTCCCTGCGTCCTGTGCGCCGCCCGACGCTGGCCTGCGCCGCCCGACGCCACGGCCACAGGCCATCTCCGCCACGGACGTGCTCCGCCGCCTACCGACTTCGGCCTGCGTCGCGGCCTTCCCGACTCCGGCCCGCGTCGCGGCCTTCCCGACTCCGACCTGCGCAGCCACCTCCCCGACACCGGCGTGCGCCGCCACGCCATGGACACGGGCCAGCGCTGCCACATCAAGCTAGGGACCCGATTGCTTTTGTAATCTACGTACAGGGACTTGATTGCTTTTTTCGTTTTCTTTTCATGGGCCTTTCTGTAAAAGTAGGACCTCAGCCTGGTTGAATGCATCGGTGACCACCAAACATGATCGTGTCATAGCATGGGTGAAGGCACCCGACCCACCAAACACATGGCAAATTCTGGACCCAACTTGTATAGGGTGAGAATATCTCAGCTGAGAAAGACAATCTGTGGTGAACCGACCTACCAAACACACCCTTCCATTCCAGCGCCGTGCCGGCTCTCAAGCAGGAGTCTGAGCAGCTCTCTAGTAGCTGTAGACTGTAGTCCCCGGGCAGTAATTGGCAGCCGCCCGTCGTGCGCAGCGCGGCGGCAATAATGGCGATTTGAGCTCCACTGTATGTGGATTCCATGGACGGACGGACGCGCGCGAGTTGCTGCGCCGAGCAGCTGTCGAGCACATTCTTCAGTTAATTTCGCTCCTACTACTACGAATAGTGTGGTCACGCTCCAGATTCCAGAAGAAGATTGTTCAATTAAGTTCGGTTGCTCCAGAATTGGTACTATTTCGTCCGTTCCGGTGTATAGGTTATGCACCTATATGTTAGGTCGTTAACTCATCAATAAATATAATTATAAATTGTACTCACTCCTTTCCACACTATAGTGCCTATAAGTTTTTCTCTAAAGTCAAATGCCGTAAAGTTTAACCAAGTACACAGAAAATGACATCAACATCTAGATTCCCAAATTAACACCATTAGATAAGTCATGATGTATATATATTTTTATATGGTATACATTTGGTGTAGATAATTTTCTCAATTAACTTGATTAAACTTCATATCGTCTCATTTTTTAAATCTTATATACACTACACAGTTGCAAGTAGGGACTGTAACATAAAAATTCTACTCTTAGAAAGTATAATATCTTATGTTGGTTAAATTGATGATCTTGAGATACAAGCAAGACCTCTATGTTTCAAATATTTTTTCTTATCTTTGTAGGTTGTGGTTCTTATCCTATCATTGATGAAGAAATGATAGGCCAGGCTTAGAGCAAATCTTCCATATTAAGTACTAAAAATGTCTCATGATTATGCAATTATTCTACTGTATTTTGAGCTTCTCTTGTTATTGTTTAGTTAAATATTGAGCTTGTGTTCCTTATCAAAACATCATCTATGCATTTTCAGCGTGCTTTAGTTGACACTTGTGTTATTTGGAGGGGATGAAAAAGTAATATTTTGGTCGTAGTTTTAGCATGAGGAATTATCCTTGATCATACCAAAATTCTAGGACCGCCACTGGCTAACTGGTGATGGGATTATGAGATGATCCACTCGAACCATGCAGACAACATCTTGGAAAGTGGTTTGCCCGGCCGAGTGATTCGACATTTTTTTTATTATGGTTTTAACGGTTTCTCTTTTCGGTTTCTTCCTTATTCGTTTTTCTTCTCATTTTCTCTTGTAAAAGAATCGTGAGAATTTTTTACTTATGTGAATATTATGAAATTTATGAACTTTTTTTTGAAAACCATGAACATTTTGAAAATTTGCGAAAATATTTTTAAAATTTTGAATAATTTTTATATTCACAAACATTTTTTTTATTCACTAGCATTTTTCAAATCAATGAACATATTTTAAATGCACATTTTCAAATACATGAATACTTTATGAAGATTTTCCAAATTCATGAACATTTTTCACATTCACGAATTTAAATTCATAGATTTGTGAGCATAACTTCGGCATGTTCTTCATATGCTTCCACCGCATCCTCCTCGACCCAATCTTTCTCTACACTACCCTCGATGACCCCATCACCGCCGTCACCTACTCCGTATCGCGATTGTCCGTGATCCTAACTTCGATCCGCACAGTGCGGCTGGCCCGCGACCGCGCGACGGACACGTACATGATTCGTGCATGCTCAAAGAGGGCAACCTAGTGATATGTCCTGAGAGAGTGACGTGCAGCGGGTGTAGGTAGCCACCCCTGCTGCGGTTTTTGGCGTCGTTCACGGAGCTCACCGACGAGATCGTATCGGCAGCGATGGAGAACCAGACTGATACGATGGCATGCCGGTGGAAATGGTGTACCCATTCCACTTCTTTATGAACCCGTGCCCCTGATACGTGGTCATGTAATCACATTCCTCGATAAGATCCACCACGAGATCCCTTGCAAATGTGGCAAGACCGGCCACGAGGTAGCCAACCACATCCATAGGTTCATATGTTTGGGTTAGTCCAACAATAGCTCCCTAACCCAAACATTTGACTTGTAGATTACATAAAATATATCACCCGGACTACCAGTCATGACGTCATAGCTTAATGTGTGCATTTTGTCTTCATGATGACTTGGATCTTCTCGTCAAGATACATAAACGACCCAGATACTAGAAACAGGAAGACATGACTCTTAACCTTGTTATCACCACTTCATCATGAGAACAACCTTGGATCATCATCATTGTGGCATACTACAACTAGATTAAGAACTCCCCGCTCTTTCTTTGCATACTTCTTGCGTATTAAGATACTCCCGGGAGTAGTGCCAAACTCCTGTCATATAAACAAACTTTTGGTTTGTTAAATACTCCAACTCCTATAGTACGCGAAAACATCGTTTCCTCTTGTTCCTCATCGTGTTTACATCCCTTTAGCGTTAACCTATAGGTCTTCAGTCACCCGATCACCTTATCACCAACGTGACATCACATGATCTTGTTCTTTTATTTGCGTTCCTTCATGACCCAACTTGACGGCAATGGAGAATCCTCCAACTCCACCATGACATAGCTAGAAGGTGAAGCCTAATACCTTAGCTTTGATACCAAATGTTAGCTTTTCCCAGAATAAAATGCACAATCTCATGGCAACTTAATTGGTCTATCGGCAACACAACTGTATGTGTAGCTCAACTCTCCATGTATGAACTCGTGGGAACTTCGATGATGAACACAAAGGATGCTATTTCCTTCATGAACTGCGAATGCACACAAATACACTGAAACAATCTCCGCCAAATGGAGGTATTGTGCTTCTTTATTTTTCTTATTTCTCTTCATCATGATACCTGATAATTTGTTTCAGCTCTATCTGAGGCATCCTGGAGATCAATTCTACTCCGGCAACGATGCCATCTGCCGGGTATTTTATTTGGCGCTGTCCACACCAGGTCGATTGGAGATATGTGTTTACCAGTCTAGTTCTGCACACACGGGTGATGCAACACTAGATCAAATTAATGGATCAAGTTCCCAGGCAAGTATCAACGTTAGATTCTGCTAGTTTACGTGAAGCTCCAGGGGAGTACTAGTTCAGATTTCCTTTGCCTCTGATTGCTCCGTGGGTTTTCCACGTTAAATCTTGTGTCCCCTGCGTGTGTTCTTGTTTCGTTCTTCGTTATTTGCTTGTCGCTTTTATAACAAGTGGTATCAGAGCATCAGGCTTCAAGATCGATCCGCTGCCGGGAGACTTTCCATTGCTCTCGCGGGCAGCACCGCGTCTCGTCGTTTGGATCAACCGCTGCGTCTCGCGGCATCAAGCAGCATCTACAAGTCTAAGGTACAGTTGTTTTTCGTGAGATTGGATCTACAAATTCAACTCAGTTTCCGCTGCGTCCCGTGCGGCCGTGCGCCGCCTTTGGAGATACGTCTGCTGCAGTTGGAATCGGTGCATCGTTCGTCACTTCTTAGCTCGCCAGGATCGACAGGATTTCGGCCGAGCGATCTGCGGCGCGTTCCATCCTGCGCTAGTTTCCATGTTTCGACAGGAATTCTTTTTCCGCTGATTTGACGAACAACTGAAGCTGTGCGTTAGTGGGATTCATAGACGGTTTACCAGATTGGTTTAAAACAGCTACAACCATCGTCCAGAGAATCAAGTCCAGAGGTGGAGCTAGTCTCCTGCTCATTCACGTGAGGCTACAGATTTATTTTCGGCTCTCCGTATTGCTACGTCCAGCCAAAACAAAACCAGGTGCTATATGTTTATGTTTTTTGCTCTGCAGTTTTAATTCTACATACTCTAGAATTTTTCTGTGGCTTGTACTGCTTCTTGTACTGCTTTGTGATCACAGTTTTATCGACTCATGAAAATCATAAAGTACGATGTTCAGCTGTTGTATTATGACACAAGGTTTACCCTATGGCAAGTCGAGATGCGAGCGTTGTTGGCGCAAGCCAATTATGAGTTTGCACTGGATAGTTTTGGAAATAAGTGAGCTGCTGTTTGGACTGATAAGGAGAAAAGAAAGAATCCTACTTCGCCTATGATCGATGATTTGACACTGGTATGATCATCGTTTTATAGTTTTCAGTTTAAGGTGGAGTTTATTGGATTATGACCTGTCAGGAGATATGATGGATGCAAGTTCAGATATTATGTTGCTGCCATTATATGAAGAACACAATTTAATTATCTGAAAAAAAAATGGAGGAGGTAATTTTTATGCCTGTTGGTTGCCAGCATTATACTCTTTGCTCTCCGAGGTTTTGCTGTTATGCATGTGAAGGTTTTGCTTTGTTACTTAAGTTCATGATGAGGATTATTTGAGGTGCAAGGAGATTGTTTTCTGATAGATACTACAACATTTAGTACTGTAAGTTTCAGTGCAATTCAGTTGGCTTTGCTCTTTCAAGGGGGGTCTATTGCAGAGTTGAAGATCCATTGCATGTTTGAGGTTTCATCATCCGATAGTTGTTCTACAAGGCAGTTTTTGACCATGTCATGGATTTTCATTAACCATTATGAGTCGGCAGTTTTTGGTGTATGTTATGCCCTTCGTACCAGATGCTCTTGCATGAGTACTTTTGCCGAGGTTTGTGCTTTCTGATTTGTAGCACGTTCGGATTCCATGAGATGAGTTCTTCACAATGTTATGTGCACCAAGATGTTGCACTATGAGCTATGCGCTCGTTCAGGCACCACAGGAGATATGATGACTTATGTCATTTGATGTTTGAGAAGTTTCAGTTTCTTTGAGGTCGGTGGCACAGACTCAGACTTTTGCTGGGGTTTTACAGGATACCCAGACTCGTATGTCTGCTTTGTTGATAGCTGTGTTGTTTTCCGGACGACCCAAGATTGATTTGCTCAATTTGACTTCATGAGAAGTTTATTAGTCCTATGGACGTTTCAAGGCACAATGTTTACTTGTGATGACTTTAGTTGAGGAGTTGAATGCTATCTATGACTGTTGCAAGGGATTTCGGCTCAAGGTGGAGTTTGTTGTATTGTGTTCCGAAATCTATTTACCTGTTGTACTATGGAAGGAGTCCTAACGGACTACGGCGTACCAACCGTGCTAGACGTAGCACATCTACAACTCTATTTCGTGTTCCCCAAGAAAGAGAGTTGTTTGCCCCTATATATAGTCCAAGGTAGTCATAGAATAGATGAGAGAGAGTTTCTCCATATTGATAGCACGTAGAGGGTCTGTCCTCTCGTGTATTGTAATACTCCTCCAATTATAGTGAAAGCGTCGCCGTGCGTTTCGTGGTTTTTCCCGTTTGGGTTTTCCACGTAAAAATCTGTGTTCTTGTTTGTTGTTGATCTACTTTTATTTGCGTGGTTTTGTAACACTATCTAGGTTGTGATTTATCTTAGAATTAATGTTTTCATACTCCGAACAAATTGACATTCCATTCCACTAGATGTTGAAACCTAGAACGGTATGCTGGATTGTACAAGTGCAATTGTTCAACAAATTATTTTTAGATAACACCTCCGGGCCTGTGCATCACCCAACCAGTTATTACAAAATTTTACAAGTTCAGTACAGTACAAGAAATACAAGTCCATGAACAAACAAAAAAGAGCAACACGCATCCAATATTCTGAGAAATCAGGTACTACAAAGTGTATTGCGAAACTAGAAATCATGTCGCACATGACGGCATGCTCCAGCCGGATATTAATTCCGTGAAGTATCGGAAATGCAAATTTAATCTAGACCCTCTTCTTCTTCTTCTTCTGAGCAGAAGATGCAAGCGATGGCGCTGAGCATGAGCAGAGACCACGCAAAATGGCAATTACAGCGAACACAATGTATGGAACATACAACTGAAGCAGCCTCGGTGTTGCCCTTCCTGAGCTCAATATTTCACCAAGTATTGCAGACTGAAATAGTTGCAATCACTATTACAAACGAATCGAAATGTTGATTGTCACAAGAGTAATATATAAGCTGGTCACTAAACTTCATGATTCTGAAAACCTTAAGATGCTAATCTATTCATTGCAAAGTAGGAAAGGCAACCAGGGCACCAGGCCAATGAAGGTCTTGTGGAAATTGATCGTTTCCTAGTTCGAACTGTCTGCTTATCTATTGAGACCGTTGCACTGGATCAGTGAATTCATACGAAGATCATCATGAACATACATCTAGAAATGGATCTATTGAGAGGCAAAGCAATTCGTGCACCAGCCTGAAGTAGTATAGCGAAGATCTATTTTCATTTTATTCTTAATTAGATTCTCGAAGCAGAAGCCGCACATGTTATCAAATCACGGAGGAAAAAAAAGGAGCGGGCAGGGCGCGAAGATTGAGTTACCGTGGAGGTGAGCGTGGAGACGCCGGCCATGAGGGAGGTGGTGGCAGCCCAGCGGCGGCGGGCGAGGACGCCGTAGAGTGTGGCGACGGTGAGCGGCCAGAGAAAGGTGAGCTCGAGCCAGAAGAGGCCGCGGAGGAAGGCCGGCGGCTGGGCCAGGAGGTAGTCGCCGAACTCGTCGGCGTACCACCGCTTGAAGTCCTGCAACGGCGCCGGGTAGAGGCTGCGCCGGAGGACGGACTGCGCGCCTAACAGTGGGAATGATAGCGTGATGGTGAGGCAGAACAGGGCGACCACCGCGTCCGCCACCGCCGAGACGACGCCCATTGCTGCGTGCTTGCTGGAGGAGTACTGTTGGTTGCGGATCTCGAGTCGATTTGTTGACTTGTGACTTATGAGGAGATCCGATGCCTCTGATTTTCCACTGGCTCCCCATACTGATTTTTCATCATTTTTATACATTCCAATGATCCAAAAATTTCATGTCAGTCGAGAAACACGGAAAAATGAGTTCAGTGATTCGATACTAAAATAATCATTAACAAACACGCCTAGTTCAGCTGACGATAAAAGATGGTAATAGAAAATACAAGAAAACATGTAGAAACTCGCTCAAGATTTTGCACATTTAAAGTGCAATCAACCTAAAGCGCATCAACTAAATAAAGTAGTAATGAATAAAATAAATTGTCAATATAGTTTGATAGTGTAAAATTATTATTGTTCACATTCGAATACCATGTTGCAAATTAGAAAAACATAAGTTGCATTTTTTTTTAAATATGCCACCGATGTATATTTAGAGTGCAACCAGCCAAATATTATTATTAAAAAAAACAGGTAAAAGAACAAGAAAAGTACTTGTGGGTAATAGATACACTAGTAGACAATTGGTCTAGATTAATTGTGCAGTAAAAAGAAGCAACTGATTTCAAGGAAAAAGGCCAATCAACTACAAGGGGGTCAAAGAAAGTTGACTGGAATCATGAAGAAGAATAGTCGAATAATGGGAAAGAGAATTCAAATCGACTAATCTCCAACAAATATGAAAATACTTATAGAGTACTTTTTTTTATCAGAAAGACTTAATATTTTTATACGAGTACTTCAAAAGAATAATTGTATTGGTCGTTTGGTGTATAGACTTAAGATATCGAATAAGGTGTAGGAGAGAGGAAAGGGGGATGAGGGATTTGGTCCCTATGCCACTGACTATTCACTGTCATGGCAGCTGCCAACTCACAATGAAGGAGTAAAGAGTTTCTTTTCGGGCTTCGAGGAAATTCGGATCATCGTGCAACATCTCAACTTGATATTGTGCACTTGTATAGCTGATTCTATGATCTCACCTAATCCTATACAAGTCCTCCCCGTCACTGACGTAGCTATGTACAAGTCAGGGGGGCCACCGCCCCCCTAGCTTTTAGAAAATTAGTGAAGAAAAAAATAAGGTTTATAGTAACAAAATTGAGCTTTTTGCCCCCCAGATCATGTTTTTCTGGTTTGCCCCCCAGTTTTCCTGGCAAGCTCCGCCACTGCTACCCGTGCTATCGGTGAGAAGCAACCAGCCACGCTTCCATGCTCTTGTAGGCGTCAGCTAGATCGACTACACCCGAGATCGGCCTTGACTACGGGGAGATGAATGAAAAATAAAAAAGACCATAGAGTACATAGACGAATAAAGTCATCATATAAAATACAGTGCAATATATTACAATACTTTCTTTTTTGACTACTCACCAGTGTGCTCGTTGGAGAAGCGGAAAGTCACTCTTTTGCAGCCGTTCGGCTAAGCCGCATTAGAGATTGGTCTTGATAATAGGAGATGAAAACTAAAATTCTCCTAGGGTCCAAACCAGTGATCTTCCGCAACTGCTAGGTTGGCCAGTAGCTATTACCGGTGCTCGCGCCACTCATCTTGCTTTCGATGCCTGTTAGCTTCATTTTCAAACAACAATGTTGGCTCTGTTGGTGTGACTCCTGTCCATGCCCAACATCGATAAGAAGAAATTTCCATGTTACTTGTAAAAAAACTAATTATTAATATAATACTCACCATTAAAAAGGCTACTAAGGACATCGACATCAGCCATGGCACCATGCGGCAGCAACCACCGATGTTGACTAGATCTACGCCCTGGATGCCATGAACTGTGTGCCATCGTAGTAGCCGAGCAGAACGACACACGAAGCTAGCTCAACGCCCTGACCAAGACTGGCCAGGTCCGACTACATGTTGCGATCTCATGGGAAGCCAGCCACCGACCCTCCCCCACATCTGCGCCGATCTGCCTTCCACCAAAGCCCAGGGCCACAGCCCGGCGTTCCGCGATGCGGGAGACCGCCAAGGACAATGAACGTACCTACACATCCACCCCCATCCACCGCGAGTCCCCCAAGCCACCTTTGGAGGCTGGGGTGACCGCCACCGCTGCGAGACCAAGACGGAGGAGGAGCGCCTGGGTGGATGACCTGGCTAGCAGCACTCGGTTTTCCCCGTATATCCCAAGCCGAGCGACGTGGAGAGATCAGGGATTTCTACGTGAAAGAAAATATGCGTAGTGGCATACATTCACCATTTACAATATGTTTATATTTTATACTATTCGCATTTGGATTACAATTTGCAACATATTTGTATTTTATAATATTCGCATATGGATCCTGTTTTCTCTTGCTTTACACAAACCTCTTTTCAATACTAGGCTATGCCTTAGTCTGCAAAACTAGACCCGTGGGGAGAAACCTCATAGCATTTCATTATTAATATAGAAGAGGGGTTAGAACCATGGTTGCAATAAAACCCGGGCCTTTCTCCCTAAAGCTTTGCTTAGGAAAAGAAACAAAATTGGGCTTCAGCTTTGCAACGCCAAAGTGAAGCACCCAATCACACCCCGTAGAAATAAATCTTTTTTTTTCATATTTCTAACATTACTCATGTCAGCAAAACACTATACCCCCTCTGCTAAAAAAATAATTAAACCTTTTAGGTTTGTACGAAATCAAACTATCTTAGGTGTGACCGAATTTGTCAAAAAATACATCAATATCTACGACACTAAGTTAGCTCTATTAGATTCATCATTTATATTATGGAAATGAGTGAGTTTATGTTTGTAGTGTGTTTCACCAAAAACAAAAAATTCACTCCACCACAAGTATGACCACTGACCACAGATTGTCAGCGACAATAATCATGTTTGTTTTTTCGTGACAGAATGTTTCATCCAGAGAGAGAAAAAAGCAAACTATCCTGCCGGTGTTCCCTCACCGTGGCAATATTCGAACCTTGATCCAAAGGCCATAGTGCCATTAGCGCACGCGTGGCAATATTCCGGCATTTGGACGCTGGAGACGACTCCAGATTTCCAAAAGCCCTAAAATACCCCCAGCCAACTTAAACCTAAAACCCTGAATCGCTCTCCCACCCCGGCGGCGCTACCATCCCCTCCTCCTTAACTCCGGCGCCGCCACCCGACGCTGGCCCGCCTCCTCACAGCGACCCACCCGCACCTCACCTTCTCTTCCTCGCGCCCTGACCTACCAAGCCTCCACTCCGCCGCCGCCGCACCAGCTTATCCTCACGCGCGCCGCCGCCGTCGCCACGTCGTCGCAGCCCTGCCCGTCCGCAACGTCTTCCAGGTATGAGCACCAATGAACCTCCACAAATTTTGATCCTCCTCTGTATCTTCTAGACTTCTACGGCCGACTTCACTCGGCTACCTCATATACGCCTCACTCAGAATCCTAACTCTCAACCAGTTACAAGTTTTGAGCATTTGTCGGACCAGTACTAGCAGTATAGTCTAATTCACTGCTATTTCCTTCCGCGGGCTGCTCCACAGGTCAGGATGAGCTTGATATCCCAGAACGCGGTCCAGAAGCGCCGCCTGGAGAAAACGGGAGCCGAGGATGTCAGCGACGAGGGCACTGGTTCCCCCGTTGCTCTGGATGCAGAGGTTGGGAAGAAAGCCAGGTCACACCATGCCGGGAAGATAAAGAAAGAAAAAGAGCTGAAGGCAAGGCAGAGCCAGGAGGCGGAGGAGATGAAGCAGCTGGAGAATTCGCTGTTCGGCGCCATCTACGCCCCGCCGCAGTTCGGCACCGAGGCTGGCGCTCCCTTGCCGGCTCGGGGCCAGGATGGTCCTCTGTTCTTCATGGACCGCTCTGCCGGCGACGACCTGCCTGTTTACGAGGAGGACCTGGGCAGTGATGATGAGATGGTCGATAAGGGGAGGAAGCCTGCGTGGGTGGATGACGAGGAGGACAGGACCGAGGTGGACATCGTGAAGGTTGCGAGGCTGAGGAAGCTGAGGAAGGAGGCTGACGAGCGTGTGATCTCGGGCAGGGAGTACGAGGCTAGGTTGCGCGGCCAGCACGCCAAGCTGAACCCCTTCACCGGCTGGGCAGATATGGACCGCAAAGCTCCTCTCCCCGATGCTGAATCCGATGAGGAGGAGGGTGGAGTCGACAATGCTCTTCGGAACAACGACGAGCTTGTTGTCAAGGGTACTGCTAAGCTCCTGCCTGGCATGCTGGACTTCTCAAGGCTTGTTAATGCTAACGCGCAGGATCCATCCAGTGGTCCTATCAATTCAGTTCAGTTCCATAGAAATGGACAGCTCATGCTTGTTGCTGGTCTGGACAAGCATCTGAGGTTTTTCCAGATTGACGGCAAGAGGAACCCCAAGATCCAGAGCATTTTTATCGAGGATTGCCCAGTTCACAAGGCATCCTTTCTACCTGATGGCTCCGAGGTGATCCTTTCTGGCAGGAGGAAGTTCTTCTACTCGTTTGATCTGGTGAAAGCTGCTGTCAGTAAGATTGGACCCTTGACTGGGCGTGAGGAGAAAAGCCTGGAAAGCTTTGAGATATCGCCTGATTCGAAAACCATTGCGTTTGTTGGCAACGAGGGGTACATTCTTTTGGTATCTACCAAAACAAAGCAGCTCATTGGAACCCTCAAGATGAATGGGAATGTGCGTTCATTGGCTTTCGCGGATGGTGGGAACCAGCTACTGAGCAGTGGCGGGGATGGCCATGTTTACCACTGGGATCTTAGAACAAGGAAGTGCATGCACAAGGCTACTGATGAGGGTTCCCTCACAGGCCTTTCTCTGTGCACCTCTCCGGACAGCTCCTACTTCGCTACAGGTTCCAGCAGCGGCATCGTGAATGTGTACAAGAGGGACGAGTTCCTTGGAGGGAAGCGCAAGCCACTGAAGACGATTGAAAACCTCACGACCGACATCGGTCAAATGAAGTTCAACCACGACGCCCAGATTCTGGCAATATGCTCGGGGAAGGAGAGGAACGGCATGAGGCTCGTGCACGTCCCATCCTTCACCGTGTACCAGAACTGGCCAGGGCCTCGGTTCAGCCTTCAGTATCCTAGGTGCCTGGACTTCAGCCCTGGGAGTGGGTTCCTCTCCGTTGGGCATGCCGGCGGAAAAGTTTTGCTGTACAAGCTGCACCATTATCAGAACGCCTAGGACTCGGCTCCAGTTTTGACACTGTACTTTCTACTTTCTGCTTCCAGTAAACTCTTGTGTTATCTGTAGCGTGATTCTTCTTAATCCTGTTGCCTTATGAGTGGTGTTGTCACAGATATTTTAATGCTCAATGCAGTACCCTGCTCGTTCTTTCTTATATGCAAATTGTAATATATACTACTGCCTGTGCCTGTTGTTTGAGTGCAGAATTCGGCGTACTGTTAAAGAGGTGGGTATGGCTGGAGTACAGAAGGGAGCCTTGTATAAGGTTCGACTGTGATTAGCTGTTTGTGTGCTTCGAGTTGTTTTTCATCTTGTGCAACTGGACAACTGGTCACCATGATTCTGTTGGTGATCTGGTGACTTGCACTGCTTACGCAACGTGTATTTGTGTTGTAGTGTAATGTAAGTATGCATCCATGATTGAAGGGTGCCTATATTTGAGCTTAGGACTGCGTGTAGAATTTTGTTAGGACTGCTGGTAGTATTTTGTTCTAATATACAAAGTGTGGGAACTCATAATTACAGGGCTGAATCATTAAGTTGGCGTTATCAGTTTGCCACCAGTCTGGCAGGAAAGATCTTGTTCTCTACCATATTGATGAGTATATCAGCAGTTTTCACACTCTATTCTCTTCTTCCAGATTCCAGAACACTGATGTTTAGCGTGGTCCTTCTTAATCTCTTTGCCTTATGAGTGGTGTTGTCACACAGATATTTGAATGCTCAATGCAATACCATGTTGGTTCTTTCTTATAGATACAAGTTTTATACTACTGCTTGTGCTTGTTGTTTAAGTGAAGAATGTGTGGGTACCGCTAAGAGGTGAGTATGGCTGATGAGTTATGCTATTTACGCAGAGTGTATTCATGTGGTAGTGTACGGTTTTCTTTTATGCTTACTTGCGTATCAGGAGTGCTTGTAGAATTTTATTTCAGTAGCTGAATCATAAGTCAGTGCTATCAGTTTATCACTTATTTGGCAGAAAAAATCTTGTTATCTACTCCGTCCCTAAATATAAAAGTAGGAGTACATAGCAGTGTGTCATGTTCCTGGTATGGAGGACCCAGATGGCCCATTCTTGCACAAAATAGATGCAGATTGGGTAAAACTATTGCTTGATGTGATCACATCTTCTGAAACTAACTGCAGAACAGACATTAGGGTATATAGTTGATATCCAATTGCTTGCTTCTTCCAGTGTCAATGTCAGCCAGACTAGTGTTTTGGAAATAGTTATCTTTTGTAATTCAGTCTTCAGAAGAAATACAGAGGGTTTACTTCCTAACGGAAACATTTATTGGCAACCATAATTTGCTGGCATTCTTCTTTCAGTGTTTTTTATTGTGCGTTCACCTGTTCATCGTGTGTAATGCTGATGAAATCTGAACTCATGTAGTGTTTCTGAAGCTGACAGGCCAAGATACAGTTTTTTCGTTCAACTACGGATAGGGTCATACTTTTTCAAGGTAACTTTTGTCTACTAGTTTTAAACCGGAAGTGCTAAAAACCTATCGCCTCTTCTAATATCTGGCATACCCTATGTTGAGAACAGGGGGTTTTATATGGCGCAGTTGGATTTTCTTATGGTCTTGTGGGCCAAGGCATTGCAAACTTGATAATGACTGCATAACGGTATTGTACTTCTCTTTATATTAAAGTCAATGTTGTCCCCAATATGTAGATAGTTTTTTGGCATACTTGACTATTTTTCTATCTTCGATATAGTTCTATTCTGGTAGGCCCTCTAGCAATCACTAATATTAGCATGAGAAGTTCAATCTTATTATGCAATATGTTAGAGCTCAGAAACATTTGAAACCCATTTTGGTTCTTCTTGAATCATCAAGAAATGTTGAAGGGAAATCTACCACACAATGTATGATGGTAAAAATAGAGCATGTTTGCTTGAATGCCACATTTGCACTACTTTGCCAGTTTTTTAAGGTTAGGTCAACAAATTGTTAGCCACACTTTGGCCCGACATAGCTAGATGTAAGGTTAAGTCAACAAGTGTTTGACCCATAGGGCCTAGCTGTTAGATAAGGAATGTGTCCAAAGCCGTGAGTTGATCGAAACATATACATAACTTGGTGAAATTTGTCTAACCTGAAGTAATTGTGTGGCACTATGGCTAGCAACCAAACATGCTATAGTAAACATAGGCATGTATGGATGACCTTTGACAGTTTAACTTAGGTTGTCATAAGCGTGTCTGATGCTACAGATAGTACAGAATATTGTAATAGTTGGATTCATCTTCAAGAATACTTTCTCAGATTATTGTGATTGTGTAATTAATTAACATACGGTCAAAACTCGTATTTGGGCAGTCAAAATACACCCTACATTTAGGAACCGTGGGAATATCTTATAGCATGTGCGAATGCTAAGGCTCTTTGTTTTGCATGATTTAAACAAACAACACATGCGTAGGAAACGTAGGATCGTGGGGTCATGTCTTTTTAAATCTTATACTCTCTCTGTCTGCAAATAAATGACTCGTATTTGTCTATATTCATACATAACTAGACACGTTTTAGTGTGTAGATACATGCGAATCTAGAAAAATCCGAGTAACTTATTTTGGGACGGAGGAAGTAGGTATTTGCATAATATTTGATTACACCATGTAGGAAAAACATAGTAATATTTCCCAAGAGGTTCAAGTGATCTGAAGTTTTTCTATGAGATGTAATTCACAGTAATAAAAAAAAACATTCGTGCTATTATTTCATTGATGACTGGGTTACTAATATATGAATAACTTGTATGTTTGCATCTGTTGTTGAGATAAGTTATTAGACGATCAAACACGAGGCCAACAAACTGTTTTTTTAATCCAAGTTCTGATTTCTAATGTACTTATGTGCACGATATAATTTTATTTTATCTACAACAACACACAGTGCCTTTTTTACTATTATTTTCTGATGAGTACTCTCTTGAGAAACTTAATGCAATATGTCCACATTTTGTTTCTGTATTATCTATGCACCTCAGAACTCTGTAATATCTTTAAAGGAGTCTGAGCATGATGTACCTGTTCCACCCCTTCTAAAAACTTCTGCTTTGTGCGGTAAGTGACAAGATGTTTTGCCTTAGCGAGGCTATATATAAAAATATTTTAAAAAAATCCACAGAGGTTTTATCACTTGACTACTTATAACCCCGTCAAGTTCAAAATTTGGCATCGTACTTGCCAATCTAGCCAAAACCGTTCGAATAAGCCGCTGAGGTTATTTTGTAACTGATGAAGTGCTCGATGACTCTGCACTGGCCATGGCCATGTGGCAGCTCCGACCACGTTGTCCTCATCTCTTACCGGCTATATCGTCCAACCCTCTCCTGCAGTCCTGCTCTGCCGCTCATCCATGGATCCCTGCCGACCCTATCTCCTCTCGTCACCCCACTCAGCAGGGCTGTTGCTGTCCGCATGTCTTCTCGTTACTCCCCACTATATTTCCGTTATTTTCCTGCTGCTGAGCTTGTTGGCCTTGTGTTTGATCGTCTAAGAACTTATCTCGACAACAGATGTAAACGTACGAGTTATTTATATATTAGTATCCCAGTCATCAGCGAAATAATAGCATGAATGTAAAAAAATCAACAGTTGCCTCCACTGCATTTGTATTGAAGGGTGGCATCGGAGGCCATGGAAAGGGCTGGGGTGCATGAGTTTATAGAGCGGATGGCACCTCCGAAGTTGGAGGAAGGTGTTACCGCAGTAGGAGTCAATGGAGGTAGTGAGGGAGAAGAGACTTACTAATTTATTTTATCTATTTGCTGAGTTACCTGACTCTCCACGTTATATACTATGTCAGTTGCCACTTGCCACATGACAAAACCGCTCTCAAAACGACCTCAGGGAGTAATTTGAAGGTTTTCTACAGTTTGGTGGTAGGAGATCCTGTTTTATACTTGAGTGGTTTAAGTAGTCGAGTGACCATCGCTCACGGTTTATGTGGTTTTTTTGCCTTAAAATTTGTGAAGTGTATATGAAAGATTTATGTTTCTCTACGACTGTGATATATGCTCAAAATAAAGAAGTTCTATACATGATGTATTTGTATAAATAGATGATCAGCGGTATAATAATGTTAATAAATCACAAAGATTTCGTGCTTATAACCATGTTCTAAATCGAGGCATTTTTTTTGGGTGAAAAGGACGATTAAGTAAAGAGTTGGATAGCTTTTTATCTAGATAAATCCTATGCACTTCTCGAGTTGTGGGCTTATTTGTACTGCCAATAGGTGATTTTGAATCTTCAAAGCCGATTATATATCATTTTTAAATTCGAGCATCTCTTACCATAGTTTTTTTTTTTTTGCGAGAAATCTCTTACCATAGTTGTACAAATAAGATACATAATTATTTGATGTGCTTGTTTTTATGAACGATCTTGAACACATGATGTGAGGGTACAATATATGATATGTTTACGGTTTGATAGTTAGATGTTTTCACTGCTTAAAGTCATGGTAGTTATGGTAGCAACAACTGAGCTTGACAATACATATCGGCATGTGCTTACTGAGCAATACAATTTGGCAGTAAAATACTTCTGATTGCCAAATAATTATACCTATTTATTTCTCAAATATACTTCCATGTGCCGAATTGCATCTAAGGAAGCTCACTAAGTATAATCTTCCTGGTTGTTTCAGGTGTGTTCCTTGGTGTCTCGCCAACTCGCGTTATCAGGACTTGACCGCTTGGTTGAGGCTTCACCTCTTGGGAAGTGGGTCCCAGATTTCCAGCTGCCTCTTTGGCCTTCACTGTCGTTGTGCGCTTTGCAAATAATGTCTGTGGAGGAATGCAGTTTGTGGACTGGGCCAGAATGAGTGGCTGTCAATGAGGTGCACAGCGTCTGTATTTTTCATGGTGAGTTCTTTTTCAGAGGTCCCTTCACTTCATTCCATGACAGGAAGATGTATGCTTATGCGAACCATTGATCTGTTATTTCCGCTGTTACCATCCACATTGATGCTGCTGCATGCGATCTGCATAGTTTAACTGTTGAACTTGGAGCTTGTCCAACTGTCCAAGTGCTTAGTGATGCATGCCGTGACTTGTGGCTCCAGCTAGCGATCAGAAGACATTGAATTGTCTGATGTTCCTGTACAAGATTTCACCATTTTGAATTTGTTTTGGGTAGTTGAATCTGATGGTTATGCTGGTTTGCGTACAGCTTCTAATTGACACCTGCTAGGGCTTTTCAAATACTCTCACCGTTCCAAGATATTTTTTTACAACTGAAGCTTGATGCCTACTCTCTGTCCTATACTATACTAGCAAGCAGCAATACATGAATTAGCAGGTCGTAACATCTTGGACTGAGTACAAACTACTCAGTTTTGACTAGCGCCTAGGGATGCAAGCGGCCAAAATTTCTTCTCCATTAACGTAACCAGTTTTGACAACGAACCAGTTTTTTTAAAACATTATCCTGTCTTCTGAAAACAACATTCATCAGCACCTGACTGCCATGGATGAGTACGTGCATGAATTTTCTTTTCTATTTCCCTCGCACGACCATGTGCAGAGTAGACGAAAGTAAAATGGAGACAGTTGCGAAGATTGACATATCACATATGTAGGTGGAACTTCCAGATAAACATCGATTTGACAGACAAACAAACAAAGGCACCCAAGATAATTAGGCAGTGCTAAGTACTAGTAACACAGTTCAAAAAAAGTACTAGTAACACAAGAATAAGACACCCGTAGACATGCTGATACACACTCAGAGGCATCTCAGTTGCAATCTTACCGCACTGTCATCGCACAGACGCACAATCTCAGCACGGCAGAAGCATGAAGTGTAGGTTGGAGCTACAGCCTACAGCTACAGAGCTACTCGATCCGAAGGCGTAGAAGACGATGCCAATGTAGATGAGCATGGCGGTGGGCACGAGCGTGATGCCAATGTAGATGAGCATGGCGGTGGGCACGAGCGTGACGGATCCGGAGCGCTGCCCGGTTGATCTTCGCGGTCCAGCTGACGGCGGATCCGGCGGCGGTGTGGGGGGGGGCGGTAGTGCGGGAAGGTGCGGACGATCTGCTTGCGGCAGAGCGCGACGAGGCTGGAGAAGAGGAAGCAGCAGAAGGCGAGGACGTGGAAGGTGACGAGGTCGGACTCGATGCGGTCCCCCGCGGCGCAGGTGCCCAGGCGGTTGGTGCCGTCGGCGAGGCCGGGCCCGTCGGAGGAGGGGCGCCAGGCCAGGCCGAGGAAGGCGGCGAGGGTGAAGAGGGAGTTCACGTTCACGATGCCGTCTAGGGCAGTGACCTGGATGCTTGTTCCCCGACCGCCGCCACTGCCGGCGGCAGTGTCGCCATGTTCCATGGCTTGGTTGGGAGGATCTGGGCGTTTGGGGATCGGGCAGAGGCTGTCGGCTGGTGGGTGAGCGCGTGAGAGCATATGACTTGAACCTTTCATGTGTATTCAACATCACGTAATCGCCCTTACAGATCTTCACTACAATTTCCTTGAACTCATCATTTTCCTCCTTTACTTCCTAGTAATGACGGATATTCCTGCAGGTAAAGTTTTAAAAAATTTGTAAGAAATATAGAAATGTCGATGCAGCAACAGATAAAAGAAATCCGGAAAATTCTACAGTTCAGGACATTGTAAATCAGTTCCTAGAAGAGCTCAAGAAAATGCGGAATATGGTCAAATACAAAATGTAGGGAGGCAACAGCCAAGTTATTAATTCAAGTTGATATTTTTCAAGTTGAACAAATTGAGTATATAATTAGTGACATACCACAGAGCCTCATCCTCCAGATCTTTGGCTTCACTGTTGTTTGCAAAGTGGTCATATACAGGCTTGAAACAACAGAAATCGGTTGTTAGAAAATTTATTTCCAATACGAAATCGGCCAAAGCGGTCTCAATTGAAAGTAGCACAATGTTCAAAGCAAAAAAAATGGTTGCAAAAGTTAAACAATGCACAAAACATGAAAACCATATCTAGCCACTGGATCTACAACCATTTGGTAAAACTATTTATCCAATTCAAATTCTATACTCATAGTAATCATAACACAGATGGTGCTATCTTTTGCCTATCTGTACAATATGCATGAGATCACATTTTAACACACAATTTTATTTGCGCACATAAGATACGTAACATTTTCTTCAGCATGTTCTGAAATGTACATATGTGCAGTGGACATCATGGTTGTACAACCCATTGGTAGGAGCGTAACATAACAAGATCCAGTTGAACATTGACAACGTGACAGATTAGTTCACCAAATGTCTTGCTGCAGTGACAACAAAGAAGGGCTAGAATTCGGGTTATGTAGCCCCAGAATTCACATTTTTTACGAGTAATTTCTACTAAAAGGATAGGTCTAGTTTTTTCCTTCGGGGGATATTAGGGGATGGATGTAGCAAGAAAAGATTACCTTCAGAATCTTATTTAGTGCTTCTGCAAGGGCCAGCCTCACCTCAGCGGCATCCAGAGCACCACTTTCATAATCAACGATAAGCTCTTCCATGTTCTGAAACTTCCTACACATAGATAAACAAGTTGCATCAAGATGAATTCTAGCAATCATTTTGTACTGCCCAGCCGCTGATCAGAAACTTGTTGGTACATAATTATCCCATGGATGATTATTTGTTTAGTTCCGCTTGCTTGGCTACCAAATGCAGAATGACTCAGACGTATAATTGTATATTGTACAGATGAACTGGTTTAGGAGCAAACATGTAAAAGTGCTACCGCCTCCATCTCAAATTATAACATGTTTGAGCTTTGTCCTAAGTCAAACTTCCTTAAGTTTGACCAAGCTTATACAGTATAATCTAAAGGTAACAACATCTACAACACTATATTAGTTTCATTAAATCTACCATGAAAGTATAGCTTCAAAATATACTTATGTACTACTGTAGATATTGGTATATATTTTGATAGATTTTGTCAAACTGAAAGAAATTTTACTTATGGCAAAGAACATCTTATAATTTGAGAAAGGGAGTATTTAGTAACCACATCAAAGGAAGAAGAAAGCTCTCATTCTAACAAATATGTACTAACTAGTTACTGACAAATGATCCAAGTCCTTCGTACTTGCACATACTTCATCACATCTATAACCTATACATGTACCCTTTCAAAAAGATGTAAACACGCAGTACCGGTTAACATTGTTCAGAGAGAAATTTTACCTGCTACCACCGTCCTCTTCCTTCCTGGGTACCTCAAAGTATCCACACCATGGAAACACAATATATTTGATGTACTCCAGACATGGGTTGCCTTCTGCAACTTTCGCAGGACAGAAAGCTCTGCTTAGTTTGTAACTCAAATAATCCTGAAACAGAGATGTTAGATGGCAAACTCACAACTGCCCTAAAAATGCATCCAAATATCAAAGATCCATAAAGTGCAGCATATGTCATATCTCTAGTAATGTTACACTGAATGGCAATAACAAAATCCACTTTCAGGACACCAGAGTTGCTAAACAAAGCAAACCAACTTCAAGACTCATGTAGGCTAACTATTGAACCACATGTTGGACCAAAAACGTAATGGTCATAATCTTGAAGAAAAGCAAGACACCAATTTTGGATGCTTTATTTCAATCAAGCCCCTTTTTTCAATGAAATGGGTCAACAGTAGTAGAAGCACAATTTTTTCAGTTTTAGTATAGGAAAAAAGATCGGTAGGATGCGCAATGCTTTGCGATTTAATTAAATGAGAAGGCTGATGTACTTGATCCAATATGAAGTGCTTAAGTGACATCCAAAGTTGTTTATGAATTTGAGTATCCATTATTTTGTATGGCGTGTGGTTGACGTTGTTGAGGACAGCTTTACTTTTCAGTTAATTCAGAACTGAACTTCAAGTAAAATTACTAGGCAAAAATGTGAATTCTGGGACTACATAACCGATTCAAACTGGAAAGTCAAGACTGATAGTAAAAAAACCGTCTATTAAAATAGCTTCAGATTCTACTTTACTTTACCTACAGTTTTCTTCATTTTTTAGATTTTGATATCTTGATTAAATTTTGATGTTTCTCCACTTTTGTTCTTTTTAGTATTAAATAAGTTTACAACATAAAACGAATCTTATTGAGTAGCACTCTCCAGTCTTGACAGAATAAATAGTGACATTGTTAATTCGAAACATTTACAGGTATAGAAGATAATGTTAAACTTCAGAAAAAACTGTAGTAACTCCTCCGGGAAACAAAGGTACTAGCTCAACAGGAAACTTGATAGGACCTTTGACTGTTTGTGATAATCATTTTCCTTTCATTGAAAGGCATGGGGATAACTAGCTTGAGAATGCAAAACTGTACTCAGGACAAATAAAACTAGAATTAGCACAACAGGAACCATCTGGCATGCGGAAAAGTACCTCCCGATCTTCAATGAAGATAGCCCAAGATGGATCTCCATTCTTAGCAAATTCAGGGTGTTCTATTAAATTGGGAAGCTTATCTGTACACCAAGTCAAGGATACATGTGTGACATGAAAAAGAAGTACTCCCTCTGGTCCATAATAAGTGTCGTGGTTCTAGTTCATTTCCAAGGGAGTAGTACATGCACATGCAAAAGAAAACTAAAGGCTGAATAAGGATACTATGTGACAGAATAATAGGTCTAGTTTCATGCTGCATGCCTTTGCAGTACTGTCTAATTAGCTTGTCGTGAAGATCCTCTTCATGATCCATCGACAATAGCCATATGTCTGCCTGAAATATTAATAGAAAAGTTTTTATTACAGGCATAATAGAAATATTCTTCATTACACTACCAAAGGCATCCTCTGTATTTGGGTAGTTATCCCAATATAATATGTTCCTTGATTTTAAAGCAAAACATGGTTCATCCATGACAACTTTGTTAAAACAACGCTGATTACGAAACATGGGAATATAAGAAAAACGATACTTACACAAGAAGGTGAATTTTTTAATCCCTTTGGAGTTTGGACAAATGAGAGTAAAATGAATAAATGTTAACATAATACAAGTTTAGGTCTGCATAACCCATTTTTGGCCTATAAAATGGTTATAAAATGAGTAAAGTGATGCAGTAAGCATCTACGAACTTGGCAGTGTTGGCAGTAGATAAATCGCCACGTGTAGGTACATTGCGCTGCTTAAGTCAGACAATCTAGGTGCAAACCGTACCACCTAAGCAGCTCGCTGCAACCTTGGCATGCATGGCTGCCTAAACAATATAAGAAAATTGAGCTGTACAACTTCACAAGTCTGCCAAGTTCCAAGACCAGTAGCATAACCTGCTAAACGCCCTTAGGTTAGGCAGGATTAAATTAACACGGTCAGAGTTTAAAATAATAAATAGTCCCTCGTCCCAAAATATAAGGCACGGTTTTTTGTGCACGGCCTTTGATGCACAAATTTGACCACTAATATATACAAAATTTTATGGTTTTAGAATGTATAAATTGTATCGTTGCATTTGTCTTGCAAATCTCTTTCGTTTCATATATATTTATATCAAATTTGCGGGCATATTATAAGTACAAATTATAGTCAAAGTTATAAGTTGTCACCTGCGAAATTTAAGGGCGCCTTATATTTTGGGACGGAGGGACTAAGGGCAAGGCAGCACATTTATTTCTACTATTTATTTAGGGAGGGATTAAGTAGTAATTTTGGCTAATCGGCTCTGTAGCTAAACACATTATCAGGGTTAAGCTAACCACGCCAGGTTAAGGTTAGCTAACCTAGGCTACGCTGAATCTAGCAAACAGTACTTTTGAAATTTATGGCCCTAATGCTGCAATTGTATTGGAAGCATATTTTGTTGCTATAACATTGCCTCATTTCTTAAACTATTTTCATAATAATTGTGAAAATTAAAGTTCAATGAAGCTGATATAGTGCAAATGTTACTGAAATTAACAACATACGATCAGCATGTTAGTATACTATAACCAACCTTTTGCAATAATATACAAGCACAGTGCACGCAAGGGGTAAAGAGCGTTGAAGCCGTCACACTTTTGGGGTCATATGAACCAATAATACTTCTGTTAAGCATGAATCGATCCACAATTCCACAGCACCTGTTTCTTAAACAACTTAACTTGCTTGTTCCAACAAATGATCTGATAACATAATACTCATAGGGTTTGTAAATGAAATGAAACTTGGAAAAGTGTAAATTTAGGAATACCTTACTATCTTCCTCAAAGTATTATTTTTGAAAATATCCATGGCAAGTGCCCAGTATTCATCTGAATGGCTATTTATTTCATCGGACAACCATATGAACTCGACCCCGTTAAGGTCCAAGCCAGCTGCTTTCCATATCTCAATCATGTAAAGTCCAAAAGTTCGAATTTTGGTTAGATCACCATCGAATTTGTGCTGCATACGAGCAAACCAATCTGCTATCAAGATTTTAACTCTGCAACCAGCTTTAACCATCTTCCTAACATTGACCACCATCATGATCCCCTGCAAGACGATAACAGATAAATGTAAATCGTTGCACAAATATAATTTGTATGTGAACAGTAAAGACCCCCATTCAGAACTGCTATTACAAGTGAAGTAAAATATCAAATATAATTTGTTAGACAAAAAGCAACTTGGATTACCAGGGTGCCAAAAGCCACAATATATAGTACAAAAGACTTGAGGCACAAGAATAGGAAACCTAGACAGATACAGACTCATAGGGAGATCCATCGCGAGCAACAGTCGACAGACGAGCAGCACACGCAGGTGCAGGTAGACAGACGCAGCGGCGTCGGAGCGGTCGATGAACGACGAGACGGGAAAAGAAAAAAATTGCAGCACGGAAGTTGTGACGTGCGGAAACCCTAACCGGGCTCTGATACCATGTTAGACAAACAGCAACTTGTATTACCGGGGGGCAAAAGGCCACAATATACTACAAGACTTGAGGCACAAGAGTAGTAAAACTAGACAAATACGGACTCATAGAGACCTATACCAATACTAATACTCCTTAATATAATTAAAGTCCGGACTGTGCATAAATGACTGGTAGACAATTACTGTATATAGCACATCATTAACATGTACCTCATAGCAAGAATCTACAATTACAAATAATACAAGGCCTCCTCTCCCCATGCAAATGACAATACCCTAAACTTGGCACTGACAAACATGTTGCTAGTGCCTCAGTCACTTGCCCAAAATTAAGTTTCTACAAAGTACTTATCTTATAGCACATCACATGTTCCCATCGAACATCTTCAGCTCCATTCATTTAAATCCATGTGATTACACAAGTAAGACTCCTATCTTATGCTTATCTGAATTATTTTCCCACACATTTGTTTACACATCTGAGAGTTACAATTTGGCAGACAAGGAAATTGGGGACAAGATGTGATGCCATGTAGGCAAAACTTCGGAAAATTATCCAAATTGTGCAACATAATAATTCTGACATCCTCTTCTCCCCCTCAAACAGGCAACCAAATGTGTCATTTTGTACTGAGAAGAAAGCAGTGAGATAGCACGATGTGGCCATTGTTTACAAACACTACGATACAAATATTCTGATATAATTTCTTAGAAAAACTGCACCAATATTTTGAGAAGTTTATAGTAGCAGCATGGAAGATAAAGTAAAACTTCTGTTACCATACCTGTGCGATATGTACCGAAGGGGAGGGATCGCACCAAACATAGCAAACTGGAGCAACCTTCTTGCCGAGTAGCCTCCTAACATCATCCTCGTCAATGCTCTCCAAGCCTATGCTCCTAATTATTGCAAACCTCTCATCCAAACTCATCCCGACAGTATTCCTACACACAAATTCAAATCCATAGATCATTCACCCGAATTCTTAGTCCAACATTAGTTCTTCGAAGGTGCTCTTACCATGGTAATAGTAAAATATATATCAGTATGAGTAGAAAATACCAGGGCTTTATCCCCCCCCCCCCCCCCCTACCCGTAGACCTTTCGTTTGTGTTTATATTATGACGTTTTAAAATACTTGATCTAGTTTATTGTAATATTGTTTAACTTGATAAACACAAAAACATGTCTTTTTGGACTGGTTTTTCGTATAGTTCTATGTTTTCCAGTGATGTGGATGTGGTTATTGTCAAACAAGTTGGAAAGATTGACCTTGTCATGGTCAAATTAGTTGAAATAAATTGCCTTGCAACAAGTAGTATATAGAAATTGTCATTTTTTTTTTTATTTGGCTCGGGATCATGACAAGCTGGGTATGAGACAACTCTACAGCTCAACCTTGAACCCGACTTAGATGATTATTATTATTAGTTCTGAACTTGACTGGTTTGCAACCTTACCTGAAATTAGTGCAAGAACATAAGACACTTGACAAAAGTTTGTGCTGAAAATTTATTATTGCTGATCACACTGGGAAAACCAGACAACCCCAGTGACAGCAGAAACAAGAATCGGCTGGCAAAAGGAAACTAAACGTCCGCAGCCTGAAGAACAGAGAAACGGCATGGAAGATTTGGAGACCCCAGATCGATTTACTTACCTGCTGTTGCTATTCTGCAGGTAAAATCTGGTTGTCACCGGCAGGCAGAATCGTGAGGCTCACGGAAGACGAGTTTAGAAGGCAGCGGCGGCTAATAAGTCTCGGAACTTGGATAAAGGCGGGTTAGGGGTGTAGGCTATATGGTGCTTCTGCAGGGCAAGGAAAGGGAATTTGATTCGGGTACGAAGTCGAGGAGGAGTCGTGATTGGACACGGGTAAGGCTGCAGCACTGAAGGCGGATCCTGCAGCACTGAATTTGTTTAGGGTTGGCTGCAGCACTGAAGGGAGTTGGGGGAAGAAGAGTCAGAGAAGGCGGGCCTCCATCGGAGCTTCTCTGAATCGGAGAGTTTTGGGGCGAGAGGAAAGATGGGTACGAGGTGGCGAAGGGGAAAGATCCATGGGACGGGAGAGAGAAGAGTTAGGGGAGGAAGATGGGCGGAGAGCACTCGCCTGCGCGCGCGCCGCCGTCAAGTCCCTCCTTCCCGTCTCCCTCCTCCGGCGGTCGCCTTCCTATTCCTAGTTTTTCTTCTTTCACTTTTTAAACACAATTTACATAACTTCTCTTAACTATTTCACAAAATTAAGTAAATATCAGCATCAGAAAGAAATGCTAGCAATTGTCTGAATTGAATAATATCAGAAAGTGCCAGGATATCGTTTTCAATTTCAAATTCAAGCAGACACCAGGCATGTAGGGGCTAGAAGATCGCTGATACAGAAGCATGTACGCAGGGGAGTTGGCTTCTGTCCCTCCTGCATGAACTTTCTTTTCTATTTCTTCAATGCTGATAATATTGCAGAAACTTGAGGAATTTACGGTGCAGTTACCCTCGTACGAGACGACAATGTGCAGAGTAGACGAAAGCTCCATGTAGACAGTTGCCAAGATTGACATATGTAGGTTGGAACTTGCAGACAAACATTGATTTGACAAACAAACAAACAAAGCCATGGAAGACAATTAGGCTGTGCTAAAAGTACTAGTAACACAACAACAAGACACGCATATATACATGCTGATACACATTCAGAGGAATCTCTTACTGCACTCTCATCGCACGGACACATAATCTCAGCATACCAAAATTCAGCAGAAGCATCAAGTGTAGGTAGGTGTAGGTGGAGCTACAGCTACAGAGCTACTGGATCCGATTCTAGTTAGCGGGTGAAGGCGTAGAAGACGATGCCAATGTAGATGAGCATGGCGGTGGGCACGAGCGTGACGAGCGGGATGACGGCGCCCCAGGCCGCGGAGCCGCCGGCGCCGCACCCAAGGCGGCCGAGCTTGACCTGCACCACGTTGACGAGGGCCATCATGAGGAACCCACAGCCGCACACGGAGCCCACCGCCGAGGACAGAATCCCCACCCGGAGCGCCGCCCGGTTGATCTTGGCGGTCCAGCTGACGGCGGATCCGGCGGCGGCGTGCCGGTAGTGCGGGAAGGTGCGGACGATCTGCTTGAGGCAGAGCGCGACGAGGCTGGAGAAGAGGAAGCAGGCGAAGGCGAGGACGTGGAAGGTGACGAGGTCGGACTCGATGCGGTCCCCCGCGGCGCAGGCGCCCAGGCGGTCGGCGCCGTCGGCGAGGCCGGGCCCGTCGGAGGAGGGGCGCCAGGCCAGGCCGAGGAAGGCGGCGAGCGTGAAGAGGGAGTTCACGTTCACGATGCCGTCTAGGGCCGTTACCTGGATGCTTGTTCCCCGGCCGCCGCCGCTGCCGGCGGCAGTGTCGCCGTGCTCCATGGCTTGGTTAGGAGGATCTGGGCGTTTGGGGATTGGACAGCGGGCTGGTGGGTGAGCGCGTGACTTGAGCTGGTAGTGGTACAAAGTAAACTAGCAAGGGATAAAGCGTGTCAACACAGGGTTTTTGCCCTGACACAGGGTTTTTTACTACGGTTTTGCTATATCTCAGTCAACTGAGATTTTTTTAAGTCAAAATCACTTATAAAAATGTGCTTTGAGATTGCACTTTTCTGATAGAAATGTGCAACTGAACCGAGTTGCACTTTTCTTTGAACAGCAGTTGCACTTTTGTGAGTTGACTGAGACTTAAGAAAATCTCAGTCAACTGAGACATAGGCACACCCTTTTTACTAACTTAATATCTAAAATAAAAATATAGAAATTGGGAAATGCCTTGAAATACCTGGATACAGTTTTTTTCTTTTTTTTCCCTACCAGCCTTCAGTTTGATTGAGGGTGGATACAGAGTGCAAGAAAGTTTCCCTACCAGCCTTCAGTTTGATTGAGGGTGGATACAGAGTGCAAGAAAGGTGGATGGAAGAGAGGTGCTTTTCTGCGAGCATATTGATTTGTTTCTAGCATTGTAATCATCTGTTCCAGATGGTAACTATTTTAATTCATGCATGATTTTTGCTGATCTGAATATACCTCTATGCCCAGCGGGTCGCAGCAGCCCTAAAAACAAGAAGTAATCCACTACTTGGGAATATGGCACGATTGCTACTTTCAGTGTTAGTCACTTATATCGGGTGGCTGCATTTAGAAATGCACAACTGGAACTTAGCATTTAGGCACTTGATTTGTTAGTGTGCATACATAGTGGATTTTAATAGCTTTTGACAATGGCTTAGCCTGTCCATTTCAAGCAATAACCCCTTGCGTAGCAATTGTTGCGAGATTGGTAATAATGTGTAATTGGTTCTGTCTGAATTCTGAAGCAAGTATTGAGAGATTTAGTGCTTGTCTTGGTTCTCGGTTATGCCTGCAAGTTTTCACTCCAACAGCTTGGCTTTTCCCAGCTGAAACTTGAACTGATCATGCATGAGATTTTGGTATTATCTCTCAACTTATTATCAGAGCACAAGGACATTTGCCATCTGAGCAACCTGAATTACATCACATAAATTACAACCTAGTTTTATAAATTGATGGTGCAACTTGCATACATGTCGCTACTGATTGGTAAGAAATTGACTGTTCATTTGATGAAAGCATGATTGTCATGCATAAAGGGCAAACCGTGTATTAATGCTACCGATGCAGGGTCTTAGCTTCATATTTGTTTAGAGAGGTTCTCCAATGATAAGATGCATGTTTACACAGCTTGACAGAGGAGAGATGATTCGGAACATGTCTATGTTTTTGTTGTTTTTGTAGTATTCTTTTGACAGAGTAGAGATGATTTTTTAGTGTGCTTACAAGTGGATTTTAATAGCTTCTGACAATAGCTGAGCCTGTCCATGCATGAGATTTTGGTATTATCTCTCAACTTGTTACCAGAGCAAAGGATATTTGCCATCTGCGCAACCTGAACTACAACACATAAATTACAACCTAATTTTGTAGATTGATCAATCGGTGCAAGTTGCATACATGTCACTACTGATTCGTAAGAAATTGACTGTTCATTGGGTGAAACAATTGTCAAACCATGTATTAATGCTACTGATGCAGGGTCTTAGCTTCATATTTATGTAGAGAGGCTCTCCAATGTTAACATGCATGTTTACACAGCTTGACAGAGGAGAGATGATTCGGAACCTGTCTGTTGTATTTTTTTGGCATAATATATTTCATAATTTTAGAAGATGTGAAAAATAAAATGTTTACGTTAGTGGGTCAGTTGTAACTCTGAATAATACCCTATCACCTCTATCAAGTCCTGGTAATTTAAGGCGTTCAAATTTCATCAAATATTTATGCTG
The DNA here is from genome assembly GCF_022539505.1 of Lolium rigidum. Taxonomy (NCBI): domain Eukaryota; kingdom Viridiplantae; phylum Streptophyta; class Magnoliopsida; order Poales; family Poaceae; genus Lolium; species Lolium rigidum. The sequence continues at coordinate 350,013,891 of NC_061510.1, forward strand.
TCCATCTTTTTTTTACATATATTTACTTTCTGAAATGGACATGACCTTTCAGCCAACTATAAGTGTTCTTGCTATGTTATCTGGGCTTTCATAATGGCGTTTATTTAGCATACTGGTCTTAATCAGTAGTACTACTCGATGATGTACCTGCATTCTGTATCCTAAATTCCTGGTTTAGATAAGTTGTCTGATGTGCTTCTTATTAGACATGTAATATATAGATACGTATACGTAATGGTGTAGTACACCACCGTATACGTATCAGACTCTGTATACACCCGTGAGGGGTTTCCTCACCTATATTAACATGCAATCGATACCAGACGAAGGTATCGTTCCACCCAGGAAGTTTCACATGGTATCACGAGTCGGCTTCTTCCCGTCTTGCTGCCGCCGCGGGTGCTAGCTCCGCCCCGCCGCCAGGATCACGCCATCGCCGGCAAGGACAAGGACCACCGTGTAGATCGTCACCGGGCCTTTCAATTCCCCGTCTCGATCTCCTTCTGCAAGTTCATCACGCAGGACTCGATCTGATCGTCAGCCGCCGATCCGATCTCACAACCCTACAGGACCCTTCTCTCCCGCAGCCTCTCTGTTGGGTCAGAACCTCGCGCACGATCTCTGCCGCGATAGGACCAGGGCAGATGGCGTCTTCCTCGACCCTGTCCGCCACGGCCACCATTGGTGCGCCGCCCGCAACCAAACTCACCAGGGAGAATTTTCTCTTCTCATGCTATCTGGTGAATTCCCTCTCTGAGGATGTGCTCCCACACGTTTTTGGTCTCTCTCATGCTGTTGATGTGTGGCGTGAGCTGCACGCGATGTATTCCACACAATCCAAGTCCCGGGTTTCTACTCTCCGGGGTCATCTCACAAACACAAAAAAACTTGATATGACTGCTCAACAGTATGTGACCAAGATGAAGGGTTTTGCTTCTGCTCTTGCTGCTGCTGGCAAGCCAGTTGATGATGATGAGCTCAAGGACTATATTCTCAATGGTCTTGACGGCACTTTCAATTCCTTTGTTGCTGCTATCCGTGCTGTTCCCACCACAACTCTTCCTGATATGTGTTCTCAGCTTTTATCTCATGAGGATCGCGATGCTATGCTCCTTGCTACTGGTCGGAGCTCCAGAAGCTTTACATCCTCCATTAATGCTGCTCCTCGCCGTCCTCCTTCAAATTTCCGGGAGATGCACCCAAAACCCCAAAACCTACAACCCTATATTCCTCCCACGCCTCGCGTCCTACACGCCTCAGCCATATATGCCACCTCCACCTGCCTACCATCAGCCTTCACAACCTGCCTACAATTCACCACCCTATATGTACCCACCATATCCTCCTCCACAACACAACTATTATATGCCTTCCATGCAACACTATGCACCACCACCTACACCCTATACCTCCCAGCCATATCGCCCACCTCTCCCACCCCAGCGCCCTCCACCACCACCTCCAAATCGTCCTCCGCCTCCAGCTCCTGGCCAGGCGCGCCGTCCCAAAGGAGGGCGTGGCAAGAACAAAGGTCGTGTGGCTACACCTTGGCGCAAGAGGGTGTTCTCT
>NC_061510.1:350015559-350181813 GCF_022539505.1 Lolium rigidum
AAAGATGTAAACACGCAGTACCGGTTAACATTGTTCAGAGAGAAAGTTTTACCTGCTACCACCGTCCTCTTCCTTCCTGGGTACCTCAAAGTATCCACACCATGGAAACACAATATATTTGATGTACTCCAGACATGGGTTGCCTTCTGCAACTTTCGCAGGACAGAAAGCTCTGCTTAGTTTGTAACTCAAATAATCCTGAAACAGAGATGTTAGATGGCAAACTCACAACTGCCCTAAAAATGCATCCAAATATCAAAGATCCATAAAGTGCAGCATATGTCATATCTCTAGTAATGTTACACTGAATGGCAATAACAAAATCCACTTTCAGGACACCAGAGTTGCTAAACAAAGCAAACCAACTTCAAGAGTCATGTAGGCTAACTATTGAACCACATGTTGGACCAAAAACGTAATGGTCATAATCTTGAAGAAAAGCAAGACACCAATTTTGGATGCTTTCTTTCAATCAAGCCCCTTTTTTCAATGAAATGGGTCAACAGTAGTAGAAGCACAATTTTTTCAGTTTTAGTATAGGAAAAAAGATCGGTAGGATGCTGCAATGCTTTGCGATTTAATTAAATGAGAAGGCTGATGTACTTGATCCAATATGAAGTGCTTAAGTGACATCCAAAGTTGTTTATGAATTTGAGTATCCATTATTTTGTATGGCGTGTGGTTGACGTTGTTGAGGACAGCTTTACTTTTCAGTTAATTCAGAACTGAACTTCAAGTAAAATTACTAGGCAAAAATGTGAATTCTGGGACTACATAACCGATTCAAACTGGAAAGTCAAGACTGATAGTAAAAAACCGTCTATTAAAATAGCTTCAGATTCTACTTTACTTTACCTACAGTTTTCTTCATTTTTTAGATTTTGATATCTTGATTAAATTTTGATGTTTCTCCACTTTTGTTCTTTTTAGTATTAAATAAGTTTACAACATAAAACGAATGTTATTGAGTAGCACTCTCCAGTGTTGACAGAATAAATAGTGACATTGTTAATTTGAAACATTTACAGGTATAGAAGATAATGTTAAACTTCAGAAAAAACTGTAGTAACTCCTCCGGGAAACAAAGGTACTAGCTCAACAGGAAACTTGATAGGACCTTTGACTGTTTGTGATAATCATTTTCCTTTCATTGAAAGGCATGGGGATAACTAGCTTGAGAATGCAAAACTGTACTCAGGACAAATAAAACTAGAATTAGCACAACAGGAACCATCTGGCATGCGGAAAAGTACCTCCCGATCTTCAATGAAGATAGCCCAAGATGGATCTCCATTCTTAGCAAATTCAGGGTGTTCTATTAAATTGGGAAGCTTATCTGTACACCAAGTCAAGGATACATGTGTGACATGAAAAAGAAGTACTCCCTCTGATCCATAATAAGTGTCGTGGTTCTAGTTCATTTCCAAGGGAGCAGTACATGCACATGCAAAAGAAAACTAAAGGCTGAATAAGGATACTATGTGACAGAATAATAGGTCTAGTTTCATGCTGCATGCCTTTGCAGTACTGTCTAATTAGCTTGTCGTGAAGATCCTCTTCATGATCCATCGACAATAGCCATATGTCTGCCTGAAATATTAATAGAAAAGTTTTTATTACAGGCATAATAGAAATATTCTTCATTACACTACCAAAGGCATCCTCTGTATTTGGGTAGTTATCCCAATATAATATGTTCCTTGGTTTTAAAGCAAAACATGGTTCATCCATGACAACTTTGTTAAAACAACGCTGATTACAGAACATGGGAATATAAGAAAAACGATACTTACACAAGAAGGTGAATTTTTAATCCCTTTGGAGTTTGGACAAATGAGAGTAAAATGAATAAATGTTAACATAATACAAGTTTAGGTCTGCATAACCCCCATTTTTTGGCCAATAAAATGGTTATAAAATGAGTAAAGTGATGCAGTAAGCATCTACGAACTTGGCAGTGTTGGCAGTAGATAAATGGCCACGTGTAGGTACATTGCGCTGCTTAAGTCAGACAATCTAGGTGCAAACCCTACCACCTAAGCAGCTCGCTGCAACCTTGGCATGCATGGCTGCCTAAACAATATAAGAAAATTGAGCTGTACAACTTCACAAGTCTGCCAAGTTCCAAGACCAGTAGCATAACCTGCTAAACACCCTTAGGTTAGGCAGGATTAAATTAACACGGTCAGAGTTTAAAATAATATAGTCCCTCATCCCAAAATATAAGGCACGGTTTTTTGTGCACGGCCTTTGATGCACAACTTTGACCACTAATATATACAAAATTTTATGGTTTTAGAATGTATAAATTGTATCGTTGCATTTGTCTTGCAAATCTCTTTCGTTTCATATATATTTATATCAAATTTGCGGGCATATTGTAAGTACAAATTATAGTCAAAGTTATAAGTTGTCACCTGCGAAATTTAAGGGCGCCTTATATTTTGGGACGGAGGGACTAAGGGCAAGGCAGCACATTTATTTCTACTATTTTTTTTTTGTTCTTAATCCCCCTAATCTAACCAAGTAGTAATTTTGGCTAATCGGCTCTGTAGCTAAACACATTATCAGGGTTAAGCTAACCACGCCAGGTTAAGGTTAGCTAACCTAGGCTACGCTGAATCTAGCAAACAGTACTTTTGAAATTTATGGCCCTCATGCTGCAATTGTATTGGAAGCATAATTTGTTGCTATAACATTGCCTCATTTCTTAAACTATTTTCATAATAATTGTGAAAATTAAAGTTCAATGAAGCTGATATAGTGCAAATGTTACTGAAATTAACAACATACGATCAGCATGTTAGTATACTCTAACCAACCTTTTGCAATAATATACAAGCACAGTGCACGCAAGGGGTAAAGAGCGTTGAAGCCGTCACATTTTTGGGGTCATATGAACCAATAATACTTCTGTTAAGCATGAATCGATCCACAATTCCACAGCACCTGTTTCTTAAACAACTTAACTTGCTTGTTCCAACAAATGATCTGATAACATAATACTCATAGGGTTTGTAAATGAAATGAAACTTGGAAAAGTGTAAATTTAGGAATACCTTACTATCTTCCTCAAAGTATTATTTTTGAAAATATCCATGGCAAGTGCCCAGTATTCATCTGAATGACTATTTATTTCATCGGACAACCATATGAACTCGACCCCGTTAAGGTCCAAGCCAGCTGCTTTCCATATCTCAATCATGTAAAGTCCAAAAGTTCGAATTTTGGTTAGATCACCATCGAATTTGTGCTGCATACGAGCAAACCAATCTGCTATCAAGATTTTAACTCTGCAACCAGCTTTAACCATCTTCCTAACATTGATCACCATCATGATCCCCTGCAAGACGATAACAGATAAATGTAAATCGTTGCACAAATATATTTTGTATGTGAACAGTAAAGACCCCCACTCAGAACTGCTATTACAAGTGAAGTAAAATATCAAATATAATTTGTTAGACAAACAGCAACTTGGATTACCAGGGTGCCAAAAGCCACAATATATAGTACAAAAGACTTGAGGCACAAGAATAGGAAACCTAGACAGATACAGACTCATAGGGAGATCCATCGCGAGCAACAGTCGACAGACGAGCAGCACACGCAGGTGCAGGTAGACAGACGCAGCAGCGTCAGAGCGGTCGATGAACGACGAGACGGGAAAAGAAAAAAATTGCAGCACGGAAGTTGTGACGTGCGGAAACCCTAACCGGGCTCTAATACCATGTTAGACAAACAGCAACTTGTATTACCGGGGGGCAAAAGGCCACAATATATACTACAAGACTTGAGGCACAAGAGTAGTAAACCTAGACAAATACGGACTCATAGAGACCTATACCAATACTAATACTCCTTAATATAATTAAAGTCCGGACTGTGCATAAATGACAGGTAGACAATTACTGTATATAGCACATCATTAACATGTACCTCATAGCAAGAATGTACAATTACAAATAATACAACGCCTCCTCTCCCCATGCAAATGACAATACCCTAAACTTGGCACTGACAAACATGTTGCTAGTGCCTCAGTCACTTGCCCAAAATTAAGTTTCTACAAAGTACTTATCTTATAGCACATCACATGTTCCCATCGAACATCTTCAGCTCCATTCATTTAAATCCATGTGATTACACAAGTAAGACTCCTATCTTATGCTTATCTGAATTATTTTCCCACACATTTGTTTACACATCTGAGAGTTACAATTTGGCAGACAAGGAAATTGAGGACAAGATGTGATGCCATGTAGGCAAAACTTCGGAAAATTATCCAAATTGTGCAACATAATAATTCTGACATCCTCTTCTCCCCCTCAAACAGGCAACCAAATGTGTCATTTTGTACTGAGAAGAAAGCATTGAGATAGCACGAAGTGGCCATTGTTTACAAACATCTACGATACAAATATTCTGATATAATTTCTTAGAAAAACTGCACCAATATTTTGAGAAGTTTATAGTAGCAGCATGGAAGATAAAGTAAAACTTCTGTTACCATACCTGTGCGATATGTACCGAAGGGGAGGGATCGCACCAAACATAGCAAACTGGAGCAACCTTCTTGCCGAGTAGCCTCCTAACATCATCCTCGTCAATGCTCTCCAAGCCTATGCTCCTAATTATTGCAAACCTCTCATCCAAACTCATCCCGACAGTATTCCTACACACAAATTCAAATCCATAGATCATTCACCCGAATTCTTAGTCCAACATTAGTTCTTCGAAGGTGCTCTTACCATGGTAATAGTAAAATATATATCAGTATGTTTTCTTCTTCTAATAAAAAGTGCGGCCAATGGCCCTTCGAAAATATATATCAGTATGACTAGAAAATACCAGGGCTCCCCTACCCCCCAGAAAAAAAGACCTTTCGTTTGTGTTTATATTATGACGTTTTAAAATACTTGATCTAGTTTATTGTAATATTGTTTAACTTGATAAACACAAAAACATGTCTTTTTGGACTGGTTTTTCGTATAGTTATATGTTTTCCAGTGATGTGGATGTGGTTATTGTCAAACAAGTTGGAAAGATTGACCTTTTCATGGTCAAATTAGTTGAAAGAAATTGCCTTGCAACAAGTAGTATATAGAAAATGTCATTTTTTTTATTTGGCTCGTGATCATGACAAGCTGGGTATGAGACAACTCTACAGCTCAACCTTGAACCCGACTTAGATGATTATTATTAGTATTATTATTATTATTAGTTCTGAACTTGACTGGTTTGCAACCTTACCTGAAATTAGTGCAAGAACATAAGGCACTTGACAAAAGTTTGTGGTGAAAATTTATGATTGCAGATCACACTGGGAAAAAACCAGACAATCCCAGTGACAGCAGAAATAACAATCGGCTGGCCCCAGATCGATCAGTGGCAAAAGGAAACTAAACGTCAAACGGCATGGAAGATTTGGAGACCCCAGATCGATTTACTTACCTGCTGTTGCTATTGTGCAGGTAAAATCTGGTTGTCAGCGGCAGAATCGTGAGGCTCACGGAAGACGAGTTTAGAAGGCAGCGGCGGCTAATAAGTCTAGGAACTTGGATAAAGGCGGGTTAGGGGTGCAGGCTATATGGGTGCTTCTGCAGGGCAAGGAAAGGGAATTTGATTCGGGTACGAAGCCGAGGAGGAGTCGTGATTGGACACGGGTAAGGCTGCAGCACTGAATTTGTTTAGAGAGGATTAGGGTTGGCTGCAGCACTGAAGGGAGTTGGGGGAAGAAGAGGGGGAGAAGGCGGGCCTCCATCGGAGCTTCTCCGAATCGGAGAGTTTTGGGGCGAGAGGAAGGATGGGTACGAGATGCACTTGCCGTGGCCAAGGGGAAAGATCCATGGGACCGGAGAGAGAAGAGTTAGGGAGGAAGATGGGCGGAGAGCACTTGCCTGCGCGCCGCCGTCAAATCCCTGCGTGGCGCCTCCTTCCCGTCTCCCTCCTCCAGCGGTCGCCTTTCTATTCCTAGTTCTTCTTCTTTCACTTATATCTTAACTATTTCACAAAATGCGTATTTGTTAAATTAAATAGCATCAGAAAGAAATGCTAGCAATTGTCTAAATTGAATAATATCAGAAAGTGCCAGGACATCGTTTTCAATTTCAAATTCAAGCAGACACCAGGCATGCACGGGCTAGAAGATCGCTGATACAGCAGCATGTACGCAGGGGAGTTGGCTTCTGTAATTTTCTTTTCTATTTCTTCAATGCTGATAATATGGCAGAAACTTGAGGAATTTACGGTGCAGTTGGCCTCGTACGATATGGCAATGTGCAGAGTAGACGAAAGCTCCATGTAGACAGTTGCCAAGATTGACATATGTAGGTTGGAACTTGCAGATAAACATTGATTTGACAAACAAACAAAGCCACGGAAGACAATTAGGCAGTGCTATAAGTCCTAGTAACACAACAACCAGACACGCATATATACATGCTGATACACATTCAGAGGCATCTCAATTGCAATCTTACTGCACTTTCATCGCAGACACATAATCTCAGCATAACAAAATTCAGCAGAAGCATCAAGTGTAGGTGGAGCTACAGCTACAGAGCTACTACTCGATCCGATTCTAGTTAGCGGGTGAAGGCGTAGAAGACGATGGCAATGTAGATGAGCATGGCGGTGGGCACGAGCGTGACGAGCGGGATGACGGCGCCCCACGCCGCGGAGCCGCCGGCGCCGCACCCAAGGCGGCCGAGCTTGACCTGCACCACGTTGACGAGGGCCATCATGAGGAACCCACAGCCGCACACGGAGCCCACCGCCGACGAGAGAATCCCCACCCGGAGCGCCGCCCGGTTGATCTTGGCGGTCCAGCTGACGGCGGATCCGGCGGCGGCGTGCCGGTAGTGCGGGAAGGTGCGGACGATCTGCTTGAGGCAGAGCGCGACGAGGCTGGAGAAGAGGAAGCAGGCGAAGGCGAGGACGTGGAAGGTGACGAGGTCGGACTCGATGCGGTCCCCCGCGGCGCAGGCGCCCAGGCGGTCGGCGCCGTCGGCGAGGCCGGGCCCGTCGGAGGAGGGGCGCCAGGCCAGGCCGAGGAAGGCGGCGAGCGTGAAGAGGGAGTTCACGTTCACGATGCCGTCTAGGGCCGTTACCTGGATGCTTGTTCCCCGGCCGCCGCCGCTGCCGGCGGCAGTGTCGCCGTGCTCCATGGCTTGGTTAGGAGGATCTGGGCGTTTGGGGATTGGACAGCGGGCTGGTGGGTGAGCGCGTGACTTGAGCTGGTAGTGGTACAAAGTAAACTAGCAAGGGATAAAGCGTGTCAACACAGGGTTTTTGCCCTGACACAGGGTTTTTTACTACGGTTTTGCTATATCTCAGTCAACTGAGATTTTTTTAAGTCAAAATCACTTATAAAAATGTGCTTTGAGATTGCACTTTTCTGATAGAAATGTGCAATCGAACCGAAGTTGTACTTTTCTTTGAACAGCAGTTGCACTTTTGTGAGTTGACTGAGACTTAAGAAAATCTCAGTCAACTGAGACATAGGCACACCCTTTTTACTAACTTAATATCTAAAATAAAAATATAGAAATTGGGAAATGCCTTGAAATACCTGGATACAGTTTTTTTCTTTTTTTTCCCTACCAGCCTTCAGTTTGATTGAGGGTGGATACAGAGTGCAAGAAAGTTTCCCTACCAGCCTTCAGTTTGATTGAGGGTGGATACAGAGTGCAAGAAAGGTGGATGGAAGAGAGGTGCTTTTCTGCGAGCATATTGATTTGTTTCTAGCATTGTAATCATCTGTTCCAGATGGTAACTATTTTAATTCATGCATGATTTTTGCTGATCTGAATATACCTCTATGCCCAGCGGGTCGCAGCAGCCCTAAAAACAAGAAGTAATCCACTACTTGGGAATATGGCACGATTGCTACTTTCAGTGTTAGTCACTTATATCGGGTGGCTGCATTTAGAAATGCACAACTGGAACTTAGCATTTAGGCACTTGATTTGTTAGTGTGCATACATAGTGGATTTTAATAGCTTTTGACAATGGCTTAGCCTGTCCATTTCAAGCAATAACCCCTTGCGTAGCAATTGTTGCGAGATTGGTAATAATGTGTAATTGGTTCTGTCTGAATTCTGAAGCAAGTATTGAGAGATTTAGTGCTTGTCTTGGTTCTCGGTTATGCCTGCAAGTTTTCACTCCAACAGCTTGGCTTTTCCCAGCTGAAACTTGAACTGATCATGCATGAGATTTTGGTATTATCTCTCAACTTATTATCAGAGCACAAGGACATTTGCCATCTGAGCAACCTGAATTACATCACATAAATTACAACCTAGTTTTATAAATTGATGGTGCAACTTGCATACATGTCGCTACTGATTGGTAAGAAATTGACTGTTCATTTGATGAAAGCATGATTGTCATGCATAAAGGGCAAACCGTGTATTAATGCTACCGATGCAGGGTCTTAGCTTCATATTTGTTTAGAGAGGTTCTCCAATGATAAGATGCATGTTTACACAGCTTGACAGAGGAGAGATGATTCGGAACATGTCTATGTTTTTGTTGTTTTTGTAGTATTCTTTTGACAGAGTAGAGATGATTTTTTAGTGTGCTTACAAGTGGATTTTAATAGCTTCTGACAATAGCTGAGCCTGTCCATGCATGAGATTTTGGTATTATCTCTCAACTTGTTACCAGAGCAAAGGATATTTGCCATCTGCGCAACCTGAACTACAACACATAAATTACAACCTAATTTTGTAGATTGATCAATCGGTGCAAGTTGCATACATGTCACTACTGATTCGTAAGAAATTGACTGTTCATTGGGTGAAACAATTGTCAAACCATGTATTAATGCTACTGATGCAGGGTCTTAGCTTCATATTTATGTAGAGAGGCTCTCCAATGTTAACATGCATGTTTACACAGCTTGACAGAGGAGAGATGATTCGGAACCTGTCTGTTGTATTTTTTTGGCATAATATATTTCATAATTTTAGAAGATGTGAAAAATAAAATGTTTACGTTAGTGGGTCAGTTGTAACTCTGAATAATACCCTATCACCTCTATCAAGTCCTGGTAATTTAAGGCGTTCAAATTTCATCAAATATTTATGCTGTCCATCTTTTTTTTACATATATTTACTTTCTGAAATGGACATGACCTTTCAGCCAACTATAAGTGTTCTTGCTATGTTATCTGGGCTTTCATAATGGCGTTTATTTAGCATACTGGTCTTAATCAGTAGTACTACTCGATGATGTACCTGCATTCTGTATCCTAAATTCCTGGTTTAGATAAGTTGTCTGATGTGCTTCTTATTAGACATGTAATATATAGATACGTATACGTAATGGTGTAGTACACCACCGTATACGTATCAGACTCTGTATACACCCGTGAGGGGTTTCCTCACCTATATTAACATGCAATCGATACCGGACGAAGGTATCGTTCCACCCAGGAAGTTTCACATGGTATCACGAGTCGGCTTCTTCCCGTCTTGCTGCCGCCGCGGGTGCTAGCTCCGCCCGCCGCCAGGATCACGCCATCGCCGGCAAGGACAAGGACCACCGTGTAGATCGTCACCGGGCCTTTCAATTCCCCGTCTCGATCTCCCTTCGCAAGTTCATCACGCAGGACTCGATCTGATCGTCAGCCGCCGATCCGATCTCACAACCCTACAGGACCCTTCTCTCCCGCAGCCTCTCTGTTGGGTCAGAACCTCGCGCACGATCTCTGCCGCGATAGGACCAGGGCAGATGGCGTCTTCCTCGACCCTGTCCGCCACGGCCACCATTGGTGCGCCGCCCGCAACCAAACTCACCAGGGAGAATTTTCTCTTCTCATGCTATCTGGTGAATTCCCTCTCTGAGGATGTGCTCCCACACGTTTTTGGTCTCTCTCATGCTGTTGATGTGTGGCGTGAGCTGCACGCGATGTATTCCACACAATCCAAGTCCCGGGTTTCTACTCTCCGGGGTCATCTCACAAACACAAAAAAACTTGATATGACTGCTCAACAGTATGTGACCAAGATGAAGGGTTTTGCTTCTCGCTTCTTGCTGCGTCGGCAAGCCGCTTGATGATGATGAGCTCAAGGACTATATTCTCAATGGTCTTGACGGCACTTTCAATTCCTTTGTTGCTGCTATCCGTGCTGTTCCCACCACAACTCTTCCTGATATGTGTTCTCAGCTTTTATCTCATGAGGATCGCGATGCTATGCTCCTTGCTACTGGTCAGGCTCCAGGAAGCTTTACATCCTCCATTAATGCTGCTCCTCGCCGTCCTCCTTCAAATTTCCAGGAGATGCACCCAAAACCCCAAAACCTACAACCCTATATTCCTCCCACGCCTCCGTCCTACACGCCTCAGCCATATATGCCACCTCCACCTGCCTACCATCAGCCTTCACAACCTGCCTACAATTCACCACCCTATATGTACCCACCATATCCTCCTCCACAACACAACTATTATATGCCTTCCATGCAACACTATGCACCACCACCTACACCCTATACCTCCCAGCCATATCGCCCACCTCTCCCACCCCAGCGCCCTCCACCACCACCTCCAAATCGTCCTCCGCCTCCAGCTCCTGGCCAGGCGCGCCGTCCCAAAGGAGGGCGTGGCAAGAACAAAGGTCGTGTGGCTACACCTTGGCAAGAGGGTGTTCTCTGTCAGATCTGCAAGAAGAAAGGGCATCCTGCAAATGAATGTTGGTGGCGCTATGGTGATGATGATGATGATGACACTCCCAATGATCATAGCAAAGGAGCATATGGAGTAGATACCAATTGGTACATGGATACTGGTGCCACAAATCATGTTACTGGACAACTCAACAAGCTTCAGGTTCATGAGCAATATCAAGGGCATGATCAAGTTCACAATGCTAGTGGAAAAGGTATGGAAATTGCTAGTATTGGTCATTCAGTTTTGCACACCCCGCATAGTTCCTTACATCTTAAGAATATTCTTCATGTTCCTACTTCTTCCATGAATCTTCTTTCTGCACATAAAATTGCTCTAGACAACAATGCCTTTATTGAAATTCACCCATTCTTTTTCTTGATTAAGGACCAGGCCACGCAGCAAATTCTGTTTAGAGGTCCGTGTCATGGTGGCCTGTACCCGCTTGTTCCAGTCACCATGGGGACGCCATCCAAGCATGCTCTTGTCACGATCAAGCCTACATCCTCCACATGGCATCGTCGTCTAGGGCATCCGTCATCGTTTATTGTTCAGCAAGTGCTTAGGAAGAATAATTTGTCATACACTCCAGACATAAATTCATATATTTGTGATCCGTGTCAACAGGCAAAGAGTCATCAGTTACCCTATCCTGTCTCCACTAGTGTTTCTACTATTCCATTAGAACAAGTGTTTTCTGATGTATGGGGTCCTGCTCCTCTCTCTGCGGGCAAACATGCTTATTATGTCAGTTTCATTGATGATTTTAGCAAGTTTACTTGGATATATTTGCTCAAAAAACGCTCTGAGGTCTTTCAAGTTTTTCTTAATTTCCAAAAGTATGTTGAGCGCAAGTTTGATAAGAAAATTATCACTATGCAAACCGACTGGGGAGGTGAATATGAAAAACTCCACGGTTTCTTTCAACGTATAGGCATCACTCATCATGTTTCATGCCCTCATGCCCATCAACAAAATGGTTCTGCTGAACGCAAACACCGCCACATTGTTGAGGTTGGTCTCGCTCTATTAGCCAATGCCTCCATGCCGCTTAAATATTGGGATGATGCCTTTATCACAGCCACTTTTCTTATCAACTTGCTTCCCACAAAAGTCCTCAATCACATGACACCTGTCGAAAAACTTCTTGATGTCAAACCCAACTATGATTCTTTGAGAGTTTTTGGTTGTGCCTGTTGGCCAAATTTGCGCCCCTATAACAAACACAAATTATCCTTCCGTTCCAAACAATGTGTTTTTCTTGGATATAGCCCGCTACACAAAGGTGTCAAATGTCTAGATATAGCATCAGGCCGCGTTTATGTTTCTAGGGATGTTGTCTTTGATGAAAACATATTTCCCTTTGCTTCTCTTCATCCAAATGCTGGACGCCGGCTTAGAGAAGAAATTTTACTTCTTCCTCACGATCCTATTCCCTTGGCATCTAGTGATTTGGGTGTGCATACTAATGATCATTACCTGCAAGTTGTTCCTGTTGTTGATCCTCCGCAGGTTACTGTTCCAAGTTCTGGACAAAATTCAGATGCAACAGATCAAAACTGCACAAGAAATGATGAAGTAGAGGACGAGAACAGGACAAGAACTGATCACCCTGATCCCGATGATGATGCGCCACAGCAATCAGCATTGGATCGGCCCCCGCATGCATCGCCTGCTGCGCCTGACGAGTCTTCTCCCATGCACGCACGGACACCCCAGTGCGAGGTCGACACGTCGCCGCTGTCGCCCCCCACCCACATGCCCCTGGTCGGCCGGTCGGGTGCCTCTCCGCCACTTGCATCTGCGCCTCAATCGCCCGCCGCCACGTCGCACCAGTCAGCCTCTCCTACGCACACCTCCGACAGCAGCAGCCCAACAGGTCCCTCTTCGTTCGTCACGACACCTCAGGACAATGCTGAGGCCATGCAGCCCATGCATGATATTACTGCTGCAAACAACAGAACAACTACTGATACAGCTGTTCTGCCTCCTGTTTCTGGTGTGCAAACACGTCTGCAAAAAGGTATTCGTAATCCGAAAAAATACACTGATGGCACAATTCGGTATGCTCTGCTTACATCTACAGGAGAACCCAAAAATATTTCTGAGGCAGTAAATGATCCACGCTGGAAGCAAGCTATGCAAGAGGAATATGATGCTCTTATTTCCAACAACACCTGGCATCTTGTGCCAGCCAGTCCTAACAAAAATATTATTGACTGTAAATGGGTCTATAGAGTCAAGAAAAATGCTGATGGCACAATAGACAGGTACAAAGCTCGTCTTGTTGCTAAAGGGTTTAAACAACGATATGGTATAGATTATGAAGACACTTTCAGTCCTGTTGTCAAGATTGCTACTATCAGACTTGTTCTTTCTATCTCTGTATCTAGAGGATGGAGTCTACGGCAGCTCGATGTAAAGAACGCGTTTTTACATGGTGTTCTGGAAGAGGAGGTTTACATGAGACAGCCACCAGGTTTTGAGTCTTCCGCTACCCCAAGTTATATTTGCAGGCTTGACAAAGCATTATATGGTCTGAAACAGGCTCCCAGGGCATGGTATTCTCGCCTTAGTTCCAAATTGCATGCCATGGGATTTATCCCGTCCAAGGCTGATACTTCACTATTTCTCTTTAATAAGTCAGGTATCGCTATGTACATTCTCATCTATGTTGATGACATTATTGTGACAAGCTCGTCAGATCAGGCTATTTCGGCTCTTCTTCACAATTTAAGTTCAGAGTTTGCTCTCAAGGATCTTGGTGAACTCCATTACTTTTTAGGTCTGGAGGTTCATAAACAGTCCAATGGCTTGGTTTTGAATCAAGCAAAATATGCTGCAGAATTACTAGATCGTGTTGGTATGAGTACTTGCACCTCATGTCCCACGCCTCTCTCCACTACTGACACCTTGTCATTGAAAGCTGGGTCTCTTCTTGGATCTGAGGATATTACTCGTTACAGGAGTATTGTAGGTGCTCTACAATATTTAACAATGACTAGACCTGATATTGCCTTTTCAGTTAATAAAGTCTGTCAGTATCTTCATGCCCCTACAACTGCACATTGGACTGCTGTTAAAAGGATATTAAGGTATATACATGGCACAAGGACACTTGGTATTACTTTTCAGAGGTCCCCTTCTACACTCCTCAGTGCTTTTTCAGATGCCGACTGGGCAGGTGATCTTGATGACAGGCGCTCTACTGGTGGTTTTGCCATTTTCTTGGGTCCAAATCTGGTCTCTTGGAGTGCTCGGAAACAGCCTACTGTCTCTCGCTCAAGTACTGAGGCTGAATATAAGGCGTTGGCAAATGCTACTACTGAACTTATATGGGTTGAGTCTCTTGTGAGAGAACTTGGTGTGATCCTCAAAGAGAAACCCTGTTTATGGTGTGATAATCTTGGTGCCACATATCTATCTGCTAATCCAGTTTTTCATGCCAGGACCAGACATATTGAGATAGACTTCAATTTTGTACGTGAAAGGGTTGCTCGCAAGCAACTACAGGTTAGGTTTATCTCTAGTAAAGATCAATTAGCAGATGGATTTACAAAAACTTTATGTACTACAAAGCTAGATGAGTTTAAGCGTAATCTACACCTCTCCCAGGTCTAGATTAAGGGGGAGTATTAGACATGTAATATATAGATACGTACGTAATGGTGTAGTACACCACCGTATACGTATCAGACTCTGTATACACCCGTGAGGGGTTTCCTCACCTATATTAACATGCAATCGATACCAGACGAAGGTATCGTTCCACCCAGGAAGTTTCACACTTCTTTTGCTGGCTGCGATTGATTGTGTATGCGGTTCAGACAACTTCGCTTACTTTAAGCTTGTTTGGTAATATTCCTTGTGTATATCTGCTACTATGGAACGTTGTAACTTGTAACTTGTATTTGTCAGTGTCCAAATTACTGGTAGTAGAATGCAGCCCTGAGTATCCAAGTTATTTGAACAGCAGCTACAATTAGGACCAGTACCATCATCTTGACGAATTAAAGATATAGCAACCATAGTCATGCATAACTCATTTTGATCCCCAACTATGATACTGTCCTGATGAGAGTTATTGGAATTGGCTCACAGATCTTCAGTCTTGATTGTTTTTATTATTATCCTGATGATAGTGCCTTGTTTACTACACAGTACACATCCGATGCCAGTAGTATATCGAAGAAGGCAGGGCTTGCAGCCTTGAACCTAGGTTATGCTGGTGGTTTCAACCATGGTATAAGGAGACTGCCAGGAGTCAAAATTGTTAGATTAGCCAACGACTACACTAGATCCTATACAGGTAGAAGCCATAGCTGTTGTTGTGCATCTGCTAGATCTGAGAGAGAGAGGTGTACCTTCTCCCTTCGAGGCGGAGCTCTCGGGCGCCGACATGGTGGCGGCGGCGGAGAGGGCGAGCGTGAGATGGCGACGGTGGTGGTGCTTCCCGTGAGCACCGCGCTAACCCTAGATCGGTAGGGAGTGTCGGTGGGGTGACCGGCGGCGCGGTGAACCTCGTACCGTGTGCCCCGGCCCCCACCTCTTTATATAGCGCAGGTCACAGGGGCCCACCAACCATATCAGGGTTGGACGCCCCGATCGTGGCGCGAACGAGGTCAAGGACTTGTTACCGATCCGTTGGAATCGGTGACGTGGAGATCATCCTAACATTCTCCCCTTGATCTCAACTTTTCTTTTAACTTTATACTTTCACTTTATTCGTTTCATTTTGGATCAGTCCATAGGGCATGTTTCATCGTCACAGCTCTATTGCCGATAGAATCAGACAGCCACAATGCACTTCTCTGTTTTGAAACAAATTCTTTTACTTTTGGGCCTCTTATGATCCAGGATAGGTAAGACTTTCCCTTAAACCCATGCCGGCTACGTGCTCCTTGAACACGCTGGGTGGTAAGCCTTTCGTTAGCGGATCCGCAAGCATATCTTTTGTCCTTATATGCTCGATACTTATTGTTTGATCCTCGGACCTTGTGTTTCACAACATAATACTTAACCTCAATCGGTTTCGTAGCATTACTCGACTTGTTGTTGTGAGCATAAAATACCGCAGGCTCATTGTCGCAGAGACATCTTTAGTGGTTTGTCAATACAATCTACCACTTTCAAGTCGGGTATGAATTTCTTTAACCATAATGCCTGCCCCGTGGCTTCATAACATGCTATAAATTCCGCATACATCGTGGATGATGCAACTATGGTCTCGTTTGGAGCTTCTCCACGAAATAGCTCCCCTCGCGAGGGTGAATACATATCCAGATGTGGATTTTCTATCATCTTTATCCCCCGCAAAATCTGCATCCGAATACCCTCTTATTTCTAGGGAATCGATCTTCCGTATGTTAGCATGTAACTCTTTGTGCCTTTCACATAACGCAATGCCTTCTTTACCATTTTCCAGATGTTCGAAACCTGGATTTTCTTGATATCTACCGAGTACTCCGGTGATAAATGCTAAGTCAGGGCGAGTGCACACTTGTGCATACTGTAGGCTTCCAATAGCCGAAGCATATGGAACCGCTTTCATTTGATCGAGCTCGTATTGATTTTGGGGACTTTGATGGTTCCCAAAACTGTCGCCCTTGACTATAGGGGCAGGTGTGGCACTGCACTTGTGCATATTATACTTACTTAGAATCTTTTCTAAATAAGCCTTTTGCGATAGTCCTAATACTCCATTGTTTCTATCTCGGTGAATTTCTATGCCCAAAACATATGACGCTTCACCAAGATCTTTCATATCAAAATTTGAGGACAAGAACTTCTTTGTCTCTTGCGTAGACTAACATCACCGCCGGCATGCGTAATGTCATCCACATACAAGATTAGGAAAATATATTTCCCACTTTTAAACTTTGCATAAACGCAATTGTCCTCAATATTTTCTTTAAATCCAAATCTCTTAATTGTTTCATTAAACTTTAGATACCACTGTCTCGGAGGCTTGCTTTAATCCATAAATGGATTTCTTTAGGCGGCATCCCATTTCTTCCTTGCCTTCCATGATAAAACCCTTGGGTTGTTTCATGTAGACATTTTCTTCTAAATCCCCGTTTAGAAATGCCGTCTTTACATCCATTTGATGCAACTCTAAATCAAAATGTGCAACTAGTGCCATGATGATCCTGAAGGAATCCTTACATGAGATCGGAGAAAATGTCTCATTGTAATCTATCCCTTCTCTTTGTGTAAATCCTTTTGCCACAAGTCGTGCTTTGTACTTTTCGACATTCCCATTGGAGTCATATTTTATTTTGTAGACCCATTTGCAGCCCACTGTTTTGGCTCCTTTAGGAATATTCTCTAAGTCCCAAACATTGTTGGTACTCATCGATCTCATTTCGTCTTCCATGGCCTCCACCCACTTTGATGAATCTGGGCTTCTCATGGCTTCTTCATATGAAGTGGGATCACCTTCCATATGAACTCTTTCTGTGTTGTAAACTTTGTAATCAGTCGAAATGGCTGATTTTCTAGCTCTTGTAGACCTTCTAGGGGCCACATTCTCTTGAGCATTCTCGTTCCTCAACTTGTGGCTCAGCTTCCGGAGGTGATCCGTTGTTGCTCCCTTTCATGCTCAACAAATGGTTCATTCGGCTCCCGACGGATAGGTTCCGAATTTTCACTCATCGTTGTCATGGGTGGAGTCACAACAGGCGCTTGCACCACAATCGCAGGGATCGCTCTGAGTACAGGTGCACATGGTAGCGCAAAAAATGGCTCCCGAGTCATCGGATTAGGTGCATGCACCCTCTTCTCCTCAAGATCAATTTTCCGAGCTACCATGCTCCCCCTCATCATTTCGTCCTCTAAGAAGACAAGCATGTCTCGTTTCCACAAACTTTGTGTATTTCTCTCGGACGAGAGAAACGATAACCTTTTGACTTTTCGTGATAGCCAATAAAATGGCAGTCGACTGTTTTGGTATCTAACTTTGCGATATTTGGATTGAATACTTTGGCCTCAGCAGGGCTCCCCCACACTTTCATGTGGTTTAGAGAAGGCACTCTCCCTGTCCATAGCTCATACGGCGTTTTGGGCACCGATTTGCTTGGTACTCTGTTTAGAATGTGAATAGCGGTTTTTAACGCCTCAATCCACAATCCCAATGGTAGGGTGGAATAGCTCATCATACTACGCACCATATCCATAAGGGTACGGTTGCGCCTTTCAGCCTACCCCATTCTCGCCGAGGTTCGCCCGGCATCGAGTATCGGGCGACTATTCCGCCTCCGTAGAAACCTTGCAAAAGGTCCAGGGACTTGGCCATATGGAGTATGTCGACCGTAGTACTCCCTCCACGATCGGACCTGACTATCTTTATTCTTTTATCATGCTGATTTTCAACTTCAGCTTTGAATATTTTGAATTTATCCAACGCTTCTGTTCTTTCTTTTATTGGATAAATATAACCATATCGGGAGTAATCATCCGTGAATGTTATGAATGAATCATAGCCATCCACACTTTTCACCGAAATGGTCCACATATATCGGTGTGGATTATTTCTAGTGTTGCTGTGCTTCGATTCGCACCCTTTTAATTTGCTTTACAAATTTTCCTTTAATGCAATCGATGCACTCGTTCTATGTCCGAGAATTCTAATGGAGGAAGAATATCATTTTTAACGAGTCTTACTATTCTCCCCTCGAAATATGGCCTAGGCGACAGTGCCATAATTTCGATGATTCATCAGTTCTTTTTCTTTTCTTTCCTTCTTTTTCCGACGAGGGTATTTGTTCATTCACTTTACACACAGACAATACTTTTTCACGCAAAGGCAATAAATAAAGCTCATCATGGAGTATAGCAACCCCAACATAAGAATTATTACACCATATGGCACATTTGCCATGTCCAAAATAACATTGATAACTGTCTTTATCTAAGCGCGATACACTTATTAAATTTCTATGTATGGAAGGAACAAATAAGACATCTCTAAGCAGTAATAGTCAAGCCATCAGCCTAGCTCCAAGAGGACGTCGCCAACAGCCTTCAACTTCTGCTTGAATTCCATTCGCGACTTCAACGCATCCTTCGCCTCTTTTCATAGTCCTCGTCGAATGGAATCCTCGTAAAGAATTTGCAACATGAACAAGCTTGCACCCGAGTCAATCCACCAAGTAGATTTCGAAAACTCGTGTATACAGGGATTCATTTACAAAGGAAACTAAGTTGTTACCTTTCTTTGCCATTAATTCTTTCAGCCAATCTGGGCAGTCTTTCTTGTAGTGCCCAGTCTTCTGACAGTGAAGGCACTGATCTTTGTTCACCTGGCAGCTGTCTCGTGCCGGAACTTCGATGCTCGCATTGGGGCTTTACCATATTGCTTTGAAGGAGAACCATTGTTGCTTGGTGTGAAGGGCCTTTTCTTATTGTCCTTCACATAGTTGATGGTACCTCCATTCTCGTGCCTTGAGTCTATCCTCCTCTTGCACACACATGGCAATGGTCTTTTCAATGTCCCATTTCTCGAGACTCATGTTGTAATTGATGACAAAGTTTTCAAACTGTTGTGGCAATGAAGCCATCACCAAGTGAACCGTAAGTGCAGGCTTCAGCTCCAGTGTCAAGCATCCATGGGCTTCAGCTTTGCAGCCAGGTTGCTCATCCTGAGGATGTGCTCCCTGATGCCATGTGCACCTCCAGTATACTTTTCTGTCACCAGCTGCTTCAACAGCTGGGTAGCATATGTCTTTGAAGAACCAGTGAACTGGCTCAATTACAGAGTGTACTTCCGCTGGGGAGTACCTAGAGATGGCGACGGTGGTGGTGCTTCCCGTGAGCACTGCGCTAACCCTAGATCGGTAGGGAGTGTCGGTGGGGTGACTGGCGGCGCGGTGAACCTCGTACCGTGTGCCCCGGCCCCCACCTCTTTATATAGCGCAGGTCACAGGGGCCCACCAACCATATCAGGGTTGGACGCCCCCGATCAGGGCGCGAACGAGGTCAAGGACTTGTTACCGATCCGTTGGAATCGGTGACGTGGAGATCATCCTAACAAAAATATCAGAACCTCAGGTAGTAAGTCAGTGGCACTCGTTGAGACTGACAAATCTATATCAGGAAGGTAACTAAGTTTGAAGGTAGCTAAGTTTTCCAATTTACAGGTCGACTCATATTTGTTCATCGACTTCAGCTCCTACTATGGATCCAAGGTAGAAGGTTTTTAGCACTATCAAGGACTCTGACCCTCTGCATGTTCCTGCTAGAGAAGGCACAGGTAAACTTTTACTGATTTTGTATACGTAGATCTACATATGTTCCTTGAAAAAGATCAGGGGGTATCTCTTTTGTAATTGCATTACAGGTTTGCGGCCCTGCATTTGGAGATGATAAAACCAGTGTTTGATTTGGTGAAAGCTGATGTTAGCAGGATTGGACCCTTGACAGGTCGCGAGGAGAAAAGCCTGTAGAACTTCACCTTATTTAAAACCATTGCATTTGTTGGTAATGACGGTACATTCTTTTGATATCTACCAAAACAAAGCAGCTCATTGGGGACGGTGGGAACCAGCTACTAAGCAGTGCCTTTTTCTGCACCACTATCAGAACGCCTAGGACTCGGCTCCAGTTTTGACACTGTATTTTCTGCTTACAGTATCGTGATTCTTCTTAATCCTGTTCCATTATGAGTGGTGTTGTCAGACATATATTTTAATGCTCAATGCAATACCCTGCTCGTTCTCTCTTAGAAGTTTTATTATACTACTGCCTGTACCCGTTGTTTGAGTGCTGAATTTCGGCGCACTGTTAACAGGTGGGTATGACTGGAGTATGAAAGATTTGACTGTGATTAGTTGTTTTAACCATGTGCAACGGGCGAACATGATTCTACTGGTGATCTGATGACTTACCCTGCTTACGCAATGTGTATTTGTGTCGTGCTGTAATGTAAGAATGTACAGAAACCACAAATGGGGCTTGAGCTCCATGGTGGCCATATAAAAATAAATCGAAAATGGCACTTGTAAGTTCGAAATATCAGAACAAAAAATTCTAGGTGTGGAAAATGTTGAGCTGTACCTCTGTGATGCAGGAGCCAGTCAGCTAGATGACCCTTTCTTATCCAGCAGAATACATGCAGATCGGGTAAACCAAACTATTGCTTAATGCGATTCATATCTTCTGAAACTAACAACAGAATAGGGACATTAGGGTGTAGTTGATATCTAGTTACTTGCTTCTTCTAGTGCCAATGCCAGCAAGACTAGTGTCTTAAGCTTCCTAACGTAAACAACTATTCACAACCACGTTCAGGCTAAACTTGTGGAATTCAGCTAGCTGCCTACGCAGCCTGCATCTTCGATTTCGTGCAAAGCAAAGCTTCGGAGCTGCCCCATCATCTCAAAGCTTCTTCAAGATGTGATTACAGAAAAACGTGGCTGTTCCCTTAAAAAAAGTGCCAATGCCAATGCCAATGCTGAAGATATATAGCACGGCAGGACTCCGTGGTTTATGTGGTTTCCGTGTCTGAGGCATAGATATACACGACGTTGATTGTCACCCAAAACCCTACCGATCGATTTAAGTCGTTGCCAACGCCGAACTCACGCCGACCGATCGAGCGCGCAGGCGCGGGCGCAGCCCATCGATGACGATAGCTGGAGAACGTCGCGGACTCGTGCGTCATCTTCCTGGTCGGCTGCATCGTCGGATCCGTCTTCTTCTTCATAAAGGGCACTCTGCGCAGCTCCTCCAACTCCAATGGCTGCCGCCTCGCCGGCGGCGTCCGGGCGGTCATCAGCAACAGCCCCCGCATCCGCCGCGGTGCGGCCTTCTTCGTTCTTCTCGCAGCCATGGAGGCCAATTTGCACGCGCTCCACGTCCAGGGTGCCTTCAACAAGGCGCTTGCCTGGGGCGCCGCGAGCGCCCTATTCTCCGTGCGTCGGGGGAAGCCCGACGCTGTCCGATCGGGGCTCAAGGCCGCGGCCTACGGCGGGGCCGTGGGGATCGTCATCTTCAACCTCAATGCCTTCATCGAGGACTTGTTAATTAATTAGACATATATATATATATCGGTATAGTTTTTTTATAAAAGAAATATAATAATATCAAAAGATACCAATTGCACCTAGCTTCTGCAACAACATCCCACCCTAGTGGCGGTACGGATCAAACAGGCAGAAAAGAGTAGCTAAAACTAAAATAAAAGTCCCGCTACAAACTTCTAAACCTAGTAACAAAGAATAGCACCACCGCCGTGACAACACCTGAAATACAGACTCTCCAAAGAGACGCCTCCAAGAAGGGAACAATGCACCAGCGCCGTTGTCGTCCGACCAAAGGTCTTAGCTTTTCACCCTGAAGATAGTCCCCACTCTCAAAACAATGCCTCCAACAAGATCATTGTCACATACAACCAGTTAAGGTCAGACCTTAGGTTTTCACCCTGAGATGTAAGACTCTGAACTTCACCTATGCTGCCGTCTCCACATGCATACCACTGCTGCGGAGCCCGAAACGTCAAGCAAATCCCTCAGCATCACAGAGACTCGAACCTCTTTTAGCCAGCCCACCAATCCGACCTTCATGATATTCCTTCTTCTGACTTCAACATGGACCAAAAAGTCACCTGATGTAACACAGAATAGAGTTTCGCGCCGCTCTCTCCGGAACCAAACGGTCGGAATAAACATGTGTGCGCGCGGGCCGAATACCACCCGATCCAGCAAACTCCAGGCAAAAGATGCATTGTTCCATTCGCCGGCGGAGCTTTCCGGAACTCATCTCTACAGCCAGATCAACGCAAACTGACCTCCGGTAGATCTTCATCTTCGCTTGAGAGAAACCCGAGGACCGCCACAAAAAACAAAGCAAGACCAGCAACCCCCACGCCGCCAGTCCCTCATGCTGGATCACCAGGGAAGAGGATGGAGGCGCGGATCATGCGTACCACCGCCGAGCCGTCACCAGGGGCAGAGGCCGCCATCGCTCCACCGAATCCCCCATGGATACCGACGGAGAGCATCAGGCCCCGGCCAAGTAGTCGTGCCGCCCGGATTTCTCCACCGGCGCTTCATCACCTCCCATGGAAAGCCACCGCGGAAACCCTCTCCTCCCCCTTGTCGTTTGATGGAAGAGGCGCCGCCACCGCCGCCCGAGAGGGGGGTGGGAGAGGAGGATGGCGGCGGCTAGGCTGGAAAAATATCGGTATAGTTGAAGATGGTTATGACCATATTCTTCCTTCCGTTGCACCATTATGAAGCGATTTTCGCTATTCATGTCGTTTTAATCTCTTTGTAAAGGCAGGCTACAAATACAATCACTCTCAGCATTGTGTATATACAGATCGATTCTAGGGAACCAATTAGAGCTAAAAAAGAGTGTGGTGTTTATGCTAGCCAACGTGCATCAATCCAGATCGATTCTAGGGAACCAATTAGAGCTAAAAAAGAGTGTGGTGTTTATGCTAGCCAACGTGCATCAATCCAGACGCGATTTAGAAAACGTGGGTGAAGATGCTCTTACACGGCCTGTGGCCCTCTAACTCCAAGCATGAATCTCCTTGATGATCAGATCTAGAACTCTGTCAACCGCGCTGAAATTCTGCTGGAAGATCCGAGCGTTTTGCTCCTTCAAATACCATCCATTGGACCACTGGGGATTTAGAAATCTGGCTTAGTCCGAGTATAAGAAATAGTATCATATAGCGAGGGGAAAGGATTTTCGGAAGCTAGTTTTTCTTCCATCACCAACTCAACGTTGACAACAAATACAGAACAAATCTTACAGTGAGTCCAAAGTAACTCTGCAAGGACGACCATTCTAACCGCGCGAGCTCATTTTCGGAAATATATAACGCTGCATTTTAATAAAGGCCAGATGCATCTTTTCGATGCAGAGACTGGGGTGTTTCACCATTTCTAAAAAATATATATAACGCTGCATAGGATTTGGGATACTCATTTCGGCTCATGGGTGCATATGAACCCACTGTGTGAAAACACATTTCAAAATATCAAAAAAATCTAAAAAGAAATTGCGCATGTACATCTAGACATTCTATGTCCATGTACATCTAGACATTCTATGTCCGCACATAAGTTTTCAGAAAAAAACATTTTTTTGTGTTCCCCTTAAAAAAAGGCATTTTTTATGTTCTCACATGACTATTCACGGGACATTTTTTGTTTTTTTACATAGAACACATAAAATGTTCGTTTCCCCCGAGAACTTCGGTGCAGATATAGAATGTCTGAATATAGACGCGAAATTTTACCTAAGAATATTTTGACATTTTAAAATTTTATTTTTTCTGCATTTTGTATAATAGGTTCATATGCACCTACAGTATGTGCTGAAACACCACCTCCGATTTGGGATATTCCATAGGATTTACCATACCGTATGTCCAGCTCTACTCAGTTGGCTCGCTGTCCGTGCGACACATCACTACGTCGCATTCTGGCAAAGCCGTGAAATTCATTTTACTACGCATGATGGAGGCATGGAGCGTGTGAAAATCACCGAGGAGTATTGTGAAACAAGGACTAGAACAACTTTTGGGTGCATAGTATTCTGCCGTAGAGCGGCACATGGCACATCGTTTTCCATGACAGAGGGTTTTGCTTTGTCCTCCTTCACAGAAAACGAGGCCCTGCTTTTTGGTGAAAACAACTCAAGAGACGAAAGCCATCGATCAAACAAAATATCGGTGGAAAACGAATTTCCAGGAGATGTCTTCGGTTTTCTATGCTACGGAACGAAAACAGAAGTCCTGAGATGCGTCCGGTTGGGTCAGAACAAGCACGATATATAAGGTGCAGCGCAAGAGAGATTACTGTATTTTTGCAAGCCGTCCTAACCTGTCTGTAATTTTCCCTGTCAAATGTGAGTATGTGACGATCTCTATGGCGAGCGGAAAGGGACGGCGACGGAAGAAACCAAAGCGAGCACCTCTCATGAATTGAAAAGGAAAGCGAACTGCCACCCCTTGTCGATTTATTTTGACATCTTGGATTCTTTTCCCTTGGCTCGTTTCCCTTTGATTCCTTTCTTGAAAAAGTTTTGCATCGCCATGTTTTTGTTTGCTTGCTGCCTTCTTCTTTTCCTTTTACTCCCATGGGCATGGCCAAAGGCCCCCGTGAGAATGCTTGTCCTTTTGCTTTGCCTGAATTTTCTGTTCTCGGGAGGTAATGTTGCCACATCCTCTTTTTGCAAGAATGCCGAGAACGATATGCCTGGAGAATCGTTTTGTTTTTCAGGCTGCTGATGTAAACTGTGGATGGATCAATTTGTATACGAATGGATATCACTCTGCCTCGTTGCTCGTATGGCACCCATATGAAAAAGAAAGAGAAAATAACGGGTGAGTCACGCTCATGGGAAAACAAGAAGAACGGGCGTTTTCATCTTCCCTCATTTCAGGTTTATCTACTTCAAATGGACATCTCCACGTCTCATTTATCAACAAATCCATGTCATATGAACCAGTAAATTCCAGTAAAGTAGATGCAGCGGTAAACATACTAGCTGGAATATTTACAACTCCCACTCGTTCATCACAAAATTAAATAGAACAATCCACGAGAAAAAACAAGATCCTACCCAAAGTCAGTCCACCAATGACACAATCGTTTTTATGTCTTCCCCGTGAAGGTACAAAGACAAAAAGAAGAAGAAATTTTCCCTCATAATCAATGTTATTCTTCTTCAAAAAAGAAAAAAAAAAGGATGGCCTCTGCCTCCGGACGACCGAGGAGGCGAAACTCTAACCCCGCCCATGGAAACTAGGGCGGCGGCCCTAGATGGTGGACACGGCGCCGACCTCGCGGCGGGTGGCAGGTATTGGTGCTGCAATTGTGGTCTTCGGTCGGGTGGGTGGTGGGCATGGGCTTGGTGTGGAGGTCGCTCCATTGGGCCTCTGGCCATATCTGAAGATGGCTCATGCTCCTCCATGTGGTTCTCGTCTCACCTCCTCGGCCTCGGACCTCTCTCCAGTGGATGGTGGGTGTTGCCGGAAGCGGGCTCTGGACTAGGGGAAGCCCTTGGCCAACGGTGGCAGCTACGACGTCGAGGACGGTATCAGCATCATTCTCCTGGATGCTTGACGGCTCCTCCCTCTAACCCTCCGCTCGGCTTGCCAGCGCTTGGATGGCATGGCGGGGGCGTTGCTCGTCGCGACCTTGGGAGGGTCCATGGAAACCAGGGCGATGGGCCTAGATGACAGAGACAATGTTGACCTAGCGGCAGTGGCGGGCGTTGGTGCTGCAAACCGTGGTCTTCGGCTGCGCAGGCGGTGAGGGGGCGGTGTGCATGGGCTTGGTGTGGATGTTGCCATGTTAGACCTTTGGCCAGATCTGAAGATGACTGCGCGCCGCACCTTCCTACAGTTCTCGTCTCACCTCCCCGGCCCTGGATCTCTCTCCGGTGGTTGGTGGGTGTGGCCGGAAGCGGGCTCTGGACTGGGAGAAATCCTTGGCTGACGGTGGCGTCCACGATGTCGACGACACTATCTGGACTGGGATAAATTCTTGAAGGAGCATCGAGGTTTTATCCCCTCTCTCCCTAACCTACCTATTTCGGGTGAAAACCTAAAGCTTTAGTTTGGGCCGCGGCGCTCCGGCGCCGTTCCCTCGCTGGAGGCGTCGCCTTGAGATAGCGGGTTTGGTGGACGAGCTCGGCGGTGATGGTTGGCATCGTATTTGCCTTTTCCTGGCAGCTTGGTCCGGTGTGTTGTGGTTGGGATTGCATGCGGCGGTGATGTTTGTTGGTATTGGCACGGCAAGGAGAGTGCTCTGAGTCCTTCTCGCCGGCAGCAGATTTCCAATACACATGTCCCCAGCCCTTCTTTTATTCTTTTACTTGTCGATTTATTTTGTCATCTTCGGTTCTTTTCCCTTGGCATGTGTCCCTTCGATTCCTTTCTTAAAAAAGATTTGCATCGCTATGTTTTTGTTTGCTTGCTGCCTCCCTTAGCCTCTTTCCTTCTTTTCCTTTTCCTCCCATGGCCAAGGTCCCCGTGGGAAGAAAGACGAGCAGTTCTTGTCCTTCAGCTTTACTTGAATTTTTCTTCTAGGGAGCTAATGTCGTCACAGGCTTCTTCTTCAAGAATGCAGAAAACGACAGGCCGGAAGATTCGTTTTATTTTTCAATCTGCTGACTCAAACTGTGGTTGGATCAATTTATATATGAATGGATATTACTCTGCCTCGTTGCTCGTATGGCACCCAGATGAAAAAGAAATAGAAAAGAACGCGAGTCACGCTCATGGGAAAATAAGAAGAACGGGCGTTTTCATCTTCCATCATTTGAGGTTTATCTATACTTCAAATGAACATGTCGATGTCTCACTTTTTCAACAAAACCATGTTCTGTGAACCAGTAAATTATACTCCTCCGTAAAGTAGTCAGAAGGATGCAACTATATTAGCGCAAAAGCTTGCCACTCCAGCTTGTTTATCGCATAATTAAATCGATCAATCCCCGAACAAAATAAGATTGTAACCAAAGTCGGTCCACAAACGACACATTCGTTTTACTTCTTTCTCGTGAGGGAGCAAATAAAAAAAAATGTCCCTCATAGTTAGTGTTTTTCTTTAAAAAAAGGGGGGGGGGTGGAGGTGGGGATGCACCGGCCTCTTCGTCGGTTGATGTAGCTAGTCATTATTTTCGAAGTTTTAGATGTTTGCTACCAAGAAATGAACCCTCCCATTACATGCGTCCTCCCAAGGGAGTCGTTGAAATGAGAAATACTGTCCTCTTAGCTTTCAGATTTTCTTCTGTTTTTATCTTTCCCTTTTTGGGTGCTCATATTATAGTGTGAACATCAATATTTGTAGCAATTTCTGAAGATGCACAAATAAGTACTATGTACACCCTAAACTCAATACTGACACATGCATAGAAATGCAATTTACGAAAGAATTAAGAAAAATATGTTGAAGAAACTGTAAATGTATGTATTTCCTTTTTAGATGTTAGATGCACCCTCTGCGCCGTTGTTCTACTAAAACGTTAGATGGACCAATTAGTCAGAAATCAATAGGTATTACTCTTATCGTTGCTTGCATGATAGAAGGAACCGTGGAGCGAAATTTGAAATCCCGGTCATGAAGTGGTGATTCTTCTCACGATTTGTGATGTCAACTCGCATGAGAAAATGCTGCACAAACTTGCGCAAACATGTGGCAATTTAGTGCACTGACATCGGTCACTACCTTTTACATCGAGGAGGGGACTCCTGTAACATATGTTATACTCACATCAAACTGACGTGACATTGGAATCTCCTTCTGGTTTCCCTCCTTTTTCACTTTAGATTTACATTACAACATTAGTCCTAATGTCTCTGTTTTCAACTAAATTATCATTTGCTCACTAATATAAGATGTTTTAGCACGTTAAATTAGCTCGCTAAAATGTCTTACATTAGTCAACAGAGGGAGTACTAAACTCCATGAGTTTCAAAACACTACAAAAGATAGATTAAGAACAAACCATCTTTAAATATATGTCTTTGTCAGAGCATAAGCCGAACACAATTGTAGAAAAACTAAAGGCATCTCTAGCTGTCCAGCCCGCCCCCACGGTGTTCGGTGGTTGCCAATTTTACGCCGTATGAAGGGTGCAAGTAGTTCAATCATGATCAAGCATTCAACGTAAATAAATAAACAAGTTCAACAGAGCAAACTTATAATTCTACAAAGTTGCCAATACACACCAAATACGTGCTCAACATCCTTTCTACAAGCTTCCGGGTCGGAGATGCTCTAATCAGTTAAACTTGCCATTCCAACCTGTTTACTCCATGGCCGATCCTAACAAGATCTGACCCAAACACTAGAATTGCACATGCGTTTTACCTCTTTCACTGAGAAAAACAAAAGAAAAGAGAGCGTAGCGGGAAATTCCACTCCCAGTTTGCACGCACCCTCACGAGAGGAGAGATGATGGTGAGAAAGACCCATCCTCTTTTCTTTTTTCCTAGCTTTCGTTTTTCCTTCTCTTAAAACCTTTCCCTTTTCCGGGACCTCCCTCGCGCTCGGGTCGTTCTCGTCCCTCTGTCACGCCCTGCATAGCACTTGTCTCTCTCTTTATCTTCACAGGAGAGTCAGAGCCCATGCCTTGCCTGAGAAGTTTTGCACCCTGCTACTCTCATCTCTCTCTCTCTTTTCCCTTTCTCCCTCTAGACCAGGACCCCCTCCCGTTTCGAGCTCTTCAGACTTGGTGGAAAGAGAGCGATAAGATTTTTTCTTCAGAAACAGTAGCTGCTGCAGACTAGCAGGAGAAGGAAGTGCAGTGGGGTGGGTTGTGGTGGGGCGTCGCTTTCCTTTGGTGAAAGCAAGACGTGTAAACTATTTCCGCACTGGCGCTTGTAACCGCAGCTGCCGCACTTGTCACCCTCACCCTCATTTCCCTCTCTCTCTCTCTCTCTCTCTTCAAGTGCAGCACCGCAATATCTTCCTGTGTGTGGTGGTCGGTCGCGTCCCAACGGCAAGAAATGAGTGACGATGACGACGACGACTACTACATACCAGGGCGCGTCCGAGGCCCACCCCCTCCTCCTCGCCTCCGGGGAGGACGACGAGTAGACGCAGACGGTGGTCGTGGTCTCCTCCATCCCCGCAGTAATGGCCATTTGCGCGTACCAGATTGCCATGAAGATTACTAGAGTAGGCCAGCATATGCATACCGAAAAGTTTGAGCACGAAAGAGGAAATTAGTCCCCGTGCGCCACATGCTTGGCTGAATTCCAAGCATTCAAAAAAGAGGACGTCTATAGAAGACCGATCTGTTTGTTGAGTGTTGTTTCTAGATCTTTACGAAGGCGGGGACTAATCGGAAAAGCGTTGCGCGACTAACTCAAACGGCTTCCATGCCTGAAAGAAGCATTCTCGAAGGTGTTGTGCTCCTGCATGAAACAGCCCGTGAGTTGCACACGAAGAAATTAGCCAGCGTCCTTTTCAAAGAAGGCATATACATGGGCTATGGCAAGGTAAACCGGTCTTTTCTGCAGGAAGCTTTGCGCATGAAAGGTTTTCACAAGAGGTGTGTAAATGGGTAGCGAGGGGTTTGTCTAAGGTGGCAGCGTTGGCATTAGAGTTCAACGGAACACGACATGCGGGTCCTAAAGGGCATCTCCAACACGGCGACCCAAATCGGACGCGTTGGCCCGTTCAGATGGGGCCGTTTGGGTGTCCACGCGGACATGCGGACACGCGGACCTGGCCGACGGTCCATTTGGGTCGCGCACTACGCTCAACGCGCGGACACACTGCAAAAGTCGAAGACACAAAAAAATGAAAATAATTAAAACCAAAACATAGTTCATTAAACATATGCCCTATTTTAGGCAAATTTATACATATGCCCTATGCCCTATTTTGGGCAAATTTAAAATACAAAAGAAGGCCCTCTATATGGGCTTTAAACTAAAAAAATATATAAAACCCTAGCCTAGGGTTTAAGGAGGACGAGGTGGCCGGCAGCGAGCGAACGCTCTCTTCGGGGCCATGGCGGCGGAGTGGGCGCGTGGGGTGGAGTGTGGTAGTGGGGAAGTGGACTGGATAGGAACAGCCTCCTCCCAGTCCACATTTAATAATAATCACGACCCCACCGACAGCTGGGCTCAGGGAGGCAAGCAGGCGGACGCGCGAGGACACCGCGTGTCATCCGCGGCCACGCAAACCTAGCCCAGATTTGGGCCCGGTTTTGGTCGTTCCGAACACCCCGGCCATCCGCATTTGGGATGCGTGGCCGCATTGGGCCACGATTTTGTCCGCCGCGACCCATCCGGGCGCGCGGCCGCGGGATGGATCGCCGCGTTAAAGATGGCCTAACATTTTTAAACGCCGAGGCACACATGTAATCTTTGCGGTTGTGCTAGCACGGCGAAAAGGATCATTACGTCGTGGAAACTGCAGACTCGTTGCTATTTTTCGTGCGGCACATCCCGATATGCGTGCCGAGCGCTCTCGTGTGCAGCACCTAGTGACCTAGGTACATGAATACACAACGCAAAATTTACAGCCAAGACACCTAAATTAATCATGATCAATATTTTATAGTCAAGTGATCTACTTCATCATACAGATAGTAATTTCTACTTTATTTAAAGATAAATTTCCATTTCACTAAGATATAGAAACCCAATTTTGTTACATATACAAAAGATTGCTACTTAAATGGGTAAATTATGCTATCATATGAAGATCGTCTGTTGTCCTAATAAATTATGTTCTTACAAGCCTGCCAATGTTACTGTTATTCTTCTTTGAAATACCCAAATGGGTAAAGAAAACATTGGATTTTCGTAGCTCAAGCTACTTTCGACAAAGTGATCAGCATTAAAAAAAAAGGTACCTCCTATCAAAGTGGAGCATTATCTGCCGCCCTAGGAATCAGTGTGGTTTAGTTTGCGAAATACTTATGATCGAAAATAAATGTTCACTATGCAAACGACTTTTTAAACTACTCTTTGAAGATCTCAGGATTCAAACGGCAGGTATTAGATTTCAGCATTCAAAACGTTATTTACGAATTCAGAATTTAAAATAGACTTGTTCCACAAGGAAACGTAAACCGGCATAATTCACCGGGCCACTTACGACTGGCGCGTGGCCCAAGGCAAGCAGGCAGGCGGTCAAAAGCCGCGGCAGTACGAGCACCACCACACCTGCAACAAAATTTTACCACCACTACGGCTGCCTTTTTCTTCACCGTCCACGACGTCCTCCCCTGTTTCACCGCTCTCTTTACCTTCTTTCTACCCCTGACGCAAGATGAGTCCAGAAGTAGGAGGAAAAGATGCAGGGGTTCCGGGTGGGTTACGGACAAAAAGCGTGGCCGATGGTGTAATCATGGCCTCCAAGATCTGGCGTCCCCGGAGCGGAGGCATTCGCCGCCAAGCACGATGCTCGCGTCCTCCGTCTCCCCATGCCGAGGCCGCACGCCCCCAAGCCATCCTCTATCTCCAAGGAGGAGTCATTTGTTTTCAGTCTAGATTACTTGCTCAACATTCATGTGACCTTTATAAATTCGCGTGCTGATCCATGAATGCAGCCAGTCGGGTCTTCAGGTGCGAATTCATCGTTGAACGCCTGGTTGTCACGAGAATCCTGCACGCATGACGGTGACCCAGCTCATGTTTGACGGTGCTCCAAGAAGAATACTACACCGGCACAAAAGAAGAAAAATAACTTAATAAGTACGGAAGAGTTTCGAAGAATTAATTTTCGATGAAACAAATTCACATATATAACCCTTTTTAGCCACGCGTGTCACCACGTCGCCGCACCCCACCTTGTCACGTCGTGCTGCAGGGCGCCGCGCATGCTGCCAGCGTAGACGAGTGGGCCCCACATGCGCAAGTATCACGCCGTGCTCGATGGCGTCGCACTGTGAGGTGTCGCGCCATTCATGTACGGGTCAGGCCGACCAGTTCTTCTTCTCTCACGCGCGCGATGCTGGGTTTAGATAAAAGGTTCACAGCCTGACTTTAAATTAATAAAACCCTCAACCGGCTAGGATACAAGGTACTGATTACAAACGCTTAACCGGCTAAGATCGTGACTCTTTATAAACATGTCGTTGATCCTTGCACTCCCCATTAAGGGGAAGCATCTATGTATTGACACATCTTGTGACGACTTGCGCGGGAAGATGTTTAAACTTATTGTTAAGGTTCGAGGATACTATAAACAAGACGGGGGGAAATTAAGGGTCTCCTGTTGGGGCTACTTTCACTTAGATCTCACGAAATTTCAATACCTACCAGGAGGATGCCAAGAAGGATCCGATTAAGTTGTACGCTCGTGTATACATGTGGTATGTTATCACCGGGACTCTCTTTCTTAACAATAGTGGGTAGAGCGCTCAGTGGCACTGGCTCAAGGTGTTAACCAATATGGAGACTATATGGCGTGCACGGAGGAAGACATTTTTTGGTCTATGCAATGCACATTGGTATGTATATGGGTTGTTGAGCATCTTATGCCACAGCGGGTTATGAGACGGTTTGGGTTATTTCAGACTAATCCGCCGGAATGGAAGGACACGAATGAGACGCTCCATGGGTAAGAGCACATTTTTGTAGCTACTTTTCACTATGATGTATTTTACGCGGGTTTTAACATTGTGCTTTCTCCATACCCAGCTTTGATAGGGAGGAGGAGCAAGAAGTCAAATTGGGACAAGATTTAAAAGAAGTAAGTGACCAAGTATGAGTTGCGAGTGGCCGAGGCTAAGAAAGCATAAGGAATCCGAGCTCTGGACCATAGTGAGGATGCTTTCGACCAATAACCCCGTTGTTTTCTTGAGAACACTCGTTTGCAGATCCTTCCAAAAGCTTACTCTGAAGACATTTGGAAGAGTCGTTTGTATTCGACGAGGTTGGCACCCTCGCGTGCAACAAGCTTGTCAGGGAAGGACGCCAAACCTCATTTTCTCACATGCTCAACTTTGTGGTTAGCTTTGGTAGTTTATGTATTTCTATTCGCATGACTACCCGACTCTCGTGCTTGACTTGGTTCATTTACTTGCATGACTGCGCACTAAGATCTAGAAGCAGGCAGATGAGCACACAAATATCCAATGTTGCTCGGCGTAGATACACATTGTCTTCCAACGGACGTGCATTCCGAACCCTGCATTATCCCTTCCATCCAACTCAAGGACATAATGTGGGTCCATGCAATTTAAATCGATCCTAGTTTGTCTCAAGAGCTCGATATAGTTAGGACTACGCTCGAACACCAAGCCAAGATCATCCGGGCCGGCTTGATATTCCCTTTCAAAAAATATCCTTGTCTAGATTAACGCAAACAAATCACAAAACCAAACCCTAACCTACAAATTAAAAAACCATAACCCTAACATAACATAACAAAAACCCTAACCCTAACCTACGAGTTTTAAGCAAAATGCCCCATAAGTATCATAGAAGCCACAATTGGCCAAAGCAATAAGAATCAAACATGGATTTTCGGTCAATTTATTTTTCTAGGTTTTCCAAGATTTAGACATGTGCCACAAAAATACAACATTTTAGTGGATACAAAACAAGGAAAATGAGGGGCAGTACCTCTAGGAACTTGGGGTGGTCCAACTTCACGGAGGAAAGTTTCGCATTTGAAGAATTTGTGTGTGAGAGCCACCAATCTCAAACCTCTTCTTTAATTGGGGAAATAGAGGGCTGGCTAGGGCTAAGCCGGACGCACGGCCAAATCAGTGTAAATGTGTCGCGTCCTCCACAAGGGTGCATCCAAAGGGTGCATCACATCACATCATATGGATGTGCCCTAGCTAAAGACGTCACACTTGCACAGCTGGGACAGACTCGTCCATGCTAGCAGCGTGTGCGGCGCCTCGCACGACAACGTGACAAGGCTGGGTGCGGCACACTAGTGGTCGACGCTTGTAAAAAGGGGTAGACCTGTGAATTTGTTTTGCTGCAAGTTTATTTTTTGAAATCCTTTTGCTTTTGGGTAATTTTTGTCTATTTCTCCATCCTACACAACCAGAAAAGAATAACAAAATATGTGTTTTGAGGGAAAAGAATAAAAATACTACTAGTTACTTTGCCGCGGTGAAAGTAGTGGAGGTGAAGTGCGAGGCAGGCAAAGCGGCAGGGCGTGGTCACGGCGTTCCCATGGGCATTTTCACCTCGCGATGCTGGCGCTGGCAGCGGCATCGATGCTGCCCTGCGGCAGAGGGTGGTGGTGGGGTGCGTCGCAGTGGGCGCGGCGCCCGAGACTGCACGAGCGGACTCACCGATCGCTCGCAGTTCTCCGCGTTACGCTGATTATTTTAATCCCACCTGCACCAGATCTTATTCTACACACAACCGGATAGACGGGCCCCCCTCCCTTCGTCCCCAATCCGTCCTTGCGTTTGATCAGGTGAACGATCAACGTCTCGGCTGTTTGTTCATCATGCCATGCCCCCCACCACCCCAACTTCTTTCATTTTCATCTGATTAGAAATTCAGCCAGAATCTTGCACAACTGAATCATGGTGTATCACGATCAGAGCAACAACATATACAGTACAGTTCAGCTGATGAATGGATTCAAGGGTATCAATCATCATCATACAGCAGGGGACAGAACACACTGTCTGTAGAGTTTTATGGCAAAATGTATGTCATATACTCCGTTGTATTACTCGTTGTTCATCTCTTCCATAGCAATAACAAGTACAGTACTACTAGAACTCGGCTGGAATAAGCTGGGGAGGAAGGTAAGTGACTGATTAATTCCTAAGAGCAGAGGGATCCATGGTCGAGGTTTGAACAAGAAACCTCGCCTGTTGATCTCTAATCTCTTCTCTTACAGGTACTACTACTGATACTAATCGGCAGGAGGAGCGAAGGATCAAACCTTCACCAAGCTCCTCATGCCGAAGCAAAATTACAATGGGGTGGGTCAAAAATCAAGGCAAGACGAAGAACTACTAGTAATAGGAGGGCGAGTGTTTTTTTTCTCTTTTTTTCCGAAACAAAAACCCCGGAAAAACACCAAAACACCAAAAACTGGATCCGCCAACGGATCGAAGAGCGCGGGGGAAAAGAAACGGAAAAGGGGGATGGAAAATTGCAGCGGCGAGCTATTGCTGGTTGTAGTAGTACTAGTACTAGTTATTGTCGACCTCGCCACGATTCAGAGGACGGCGGAGAGGCCCGTGACGACCTTCGCCCGGGGCACCCTGCTCGCCTCCTCCGTCGGGCGCCACGGCGACACCACAACCTTGATCTTCTCGCCGGGGGCCATCACGGAGTCCCCCCCGCTCTGGTTCATGCCGAACAGGAGCTCGAACTCCCCAGAGAAGCTCGCCGCCGACACCGCAGTGGCGGTGGGCGACGGGCCGGCAAGAGCCTTCTCGTCGCCGCCGGCGCGGACGTGCGGGGACAGCCACTTGGCGCGCATGTACTCGGGCTTGCGCCACGGAGGGTAGTGCAGCCCCTTCTTCTTGAGGCTCTGCCGCGCCGCCTCCGCCACCACGGCCACGATCTGCCCGAGCCGGTCCGCCGTGCCCACGAACAGCGGCGGCAGCGCCTGCAGCGCCGCGCGGTACGCCTTGGTGGAGCGTGCCAGATCGAACTCGGAACGGAAATCCAACTCCAGGATCAGCCTCGCGCCGTCCGCGAACACCGCGTCGATGTACTCGTGCTCCCCTGCGCGGATAGGTAAATCGCGGTGAGACCCTGCTGCCATGGAAGGGGTGGACACCTAGCGAGCTGAGCTGAACAGACGGGGAGAGCTAGGTCGTACCTGCTGGGTAGGAGGCGGTCTTCTCCCAGCGCGACTTGCAGACGGCGGCGTCGTATCCGAGGGACCTGAGCCCGTCGGCCACCGCGCGGCGGCACTCCGCCTTGCGCTTGCAGGTCCTGCCGCACCGCTCCGCGATCCGGGACGCGTCGGCGAGAAGGTTCCGCTCCGCGACGCTCGCGCTCTGCACCAGACCCTGCACGCAAAGGGCTCCGTCAGTTCCTCGTCGCGGGTTTTGTTTTTTTCTTTCCAATTTGGGTGGGTGTTCTCGAGCCATATATGCGCAAATTCCGGTATACCTTGAGCGCCTCGAGGGTCTCGCCGGCGGCGGCGGGGGCAGGCTTGGAGGGGATGCCGGAGGGGAGGAAGAAGTCCTCCTCGTCGTCGCTCTCCTCGTAGTTGCTGCCGTTGAAGCAGTTGCAGCGCCCGCGCGGGGGCCGCTCGGCCACGGCCGCGGACTCCTCCATGAAGCTTAGCACCATGCGGTCCAGCCCCACCGACCCGGCCTCCGCCTCGCCGGCGCCGTTGCCGTTGCCGGCCGCCGGCCTCTCCTCCTTCGCATCCCCCGCGGCCGCGACCCGCTCCGAGGCGGAGACCCTCACCAGCAGCCTCCGGAGCCGCGAGACCCGCGGCGGCGCGGCGGGCAGAGGCGGCGCAGGGGCCGGCGTTGGCGTCGTCGGCGGCGGCGGCTTCGCGTCCATGGCGCCGTGGTGTCCCGTCTTGAGCTGGAACGGCATCGATCGCGTGAGTGAATCCCCCTAACCACTACCACAACCACACCATCCCTCAGAAATCCCCAACTCCAACCACCCACAGCAGCACACACACACACACTCCACCACCACCAGTCCGACACCAACCACAGAAAACCCACGCTCTACCCAGTCCGTTCGCCGGCGACGGCGGCCATTCCCTTCCAGCCGGCGAGCTCGCTCTCCCCAGAGTTTTTGACAGTCGGTTCACGACAGAAGGCAAGCAAACCACCGAGCGAGAGGGGGTTCAAACGGGGAGGAGCCTGGCCGGGTCTTAAAGGCTCAGGTGGGTCACGGTGACGCGACCCACGGTGGGCCCGGGCTGGCAGCGGGTACGTGGCGGGCCGTTGGTCGCCGGACGGTGACACGCGCCCCGCACGCCGTTGCCGTTCGCGCGAGGGTACGGCAAATTGACGATTCTGGCCCCGGATATGGCGTCATGATTTCTTTGGCTGTGGGCGTGGAGGTGAGGGGTAGTGTGGGTAACTCGGGCCGTGTGTGACGTGCGGGGCGTAGTAGGGTCTGGAGTGGACTGGATAGTGAAGGACCGACCCGGTTAAAGCTTTTTTTATTATTTTATTTTTTCTGGGTTGGATTGGATAGGGCTATTTCGCCGGAGTCATGACGGTGGGCCCCGATGCCTTACGTCAGGGTCAGGTGGAGCGACTTTTCTGCAGCATGTTTCGATCCTTCTTGCATTCCCAAAATATATTTTTCTATCACCAATTTATATATACAGAGCCAATGCTGAGTCCTGGTGCTGAAAATTCATTTCATCGCCATATTTCCTGACGACCGAATAACAATTTGGTTTTGATAAATCTTCCTAGGAGAGAAGAGTGTAACTACCATCCAGTTGCATTTTCGAGTTTTACTACCGTCGAGTTTTACATTTCCGTGTGAATCCATTTTTCCGAAATGAGCATCACAAATGTCATATACATTAGAATACGTTTACTATTTCCTTCGTGGCTACCAGAAATGTAGACACTATACGTTTACTATTTCCTTCGTGTTAGATACATCCAAATTTTGACAATTTGAGATACGTTTGATGGGACACAGGGAGTATATAGATACATCTAAGTTTAGACAAATCTAAGACATCTTTTTTATCGATAGAGGTAGTACTATACTCCTGGTATCAAGTGTAGTTGATCAGGTACTCAAACATGTCGCCCTAGAGTTCACCAAGCATAAGGAAGACATTACTTCTCGACTTGCCCCTGTGGCGACCGAGCCCTCCGTGGTTGCCCTCCCCTGACACTTGCCTCAGGTGGTCATCCTCCTCCCTCGCGGCAGCCAACCACAGTGGCCAATAGTGGGAGGGAGGAAGGTCTGGATCTGTATAAGTAGTGTTTCTAGGTCTTCTCCTTCCCCACATAAAGTAGTTTTGGGGTTCCTTTTGGTCCTCCTTCTCTCCATGCCCCTGCACAATCTCGAGCGTGATCTCTGCTTGGCGAGAGAGATCCTTTCATCCAGATTCACCACCATGGAGATGGTGTGCTACAGTGATGGCGAGCCCCCGTGTTGCGGGCCTAGTTGGGCACTAGGTCCAAGGTTTGAGATTTGTTTTGGGCCGCGATGGGGAGGAGAGATTTCAGGGAACATCGACAAGATTTTACGGACCCCCCCTGTCGTTGCCTAATCGACGATACCCCGGAGGAGGGATCCTCACGAGGGGGAGAAGAAGTAGGGGCCATAGGGCGGAGTGCACACGGGACGGTGGAACGCGAGTTACCCAGCCTTCGAACACCCGCACGATGACGAGGCCTACCGCCGCTTGTCCGGAATTATCCGGGCGCTTGCGCGTTGTTACAATGGTTGTGGTTGTGCCTCTAGGGCTCCCGGGATCCGGCTTATAAAGGCGCACGGATCTAGGGTTTACATGGAGAGTCCTAGCCGGAATACAAGTTGCCTAACTACGGTACAATATCTTGCCGTGTACGTCAAGGATCCGCCTTCCTTATGGCCGTACCGGATCCGGATACTTTATGGCCTCCACGGATCCGCCTCCTTCGTAGGTCGGTTAGGATCCGGCTCCGAGTTCCCGGGCTAGACTTCATCCCTCATGATCAACAGCAGAATCGGGCCACCCGATGGGCCCCATGCCACCATCACCGTCCGTGGGCCACCCGGGCTTGCCGGATCTAGGCCATGTCGTTGATATACCCATAAAGTATACCCACAACAGTAGCCCCCGAAGTTCTCCGAGATTCATCATTCTTCCGTCTTCATACAACTCGGAACCGAAGAGAATCTTGAAGATCTTCCAAACTTTCTTGCTTCCGATATCATTTACTCGGAAATTCACATGTCCTTCGCAACGATAATGTAACGGAGTTTGCACCTTTCCCGCGCACAACTTCCTATTTTCCCGCGCTAAATTTTCGGAGATGCGAATCTTTAGCCGGAAATTTCGGGAGCGCACGGTTAAGTTACCTCCACGTCATTTTACCGCTTTTAACCTAAGACACGTGTCATGCATCCAACGGTGAGACTGTTCAGTTTCCGCCGTAGGATCCGAAATGCGAATCTCCGCGCGAGGTCTATAAATACCCCCACGCGCGGTAACTCCTCATTCTTTTCACCTCATCACCACTTCGTCTTCCTCCTCGCGCCGCGCCGCCCGTCAGATCTCAACTCCGGCGAGCTCCGCCACAGAGAACTTCGCGCCAGGTTGCTCCAAGCCTCCCCTCGTTCCAAGATTGCTGCGGTTGATCGGGAAATCTCCCCCGCCGCCGATTCGTGGTCACGCGGGTCGTTTCACAGCAAGTTCGGCGACCTTCATCCTCGCCGGAGC
Source organism: Lolium rigidum (assembly GCF_022539505.1). Taxonomy (NCBI): domain Eukaryota; kingdom Viridiplantae; phylum Streptophyta; class Magnoliopsida; order Poales; family Poaceae; genus Lolium; species Lolium rigidum. The sequence goes on from NC_061510.1 coordinate 350,055,028, forward strand.
ATCGCCGGTTCGCCGCGCCATTGACGGTACGTGCACCGGACTTGTAGAAGAAGAACTAGAGTAGAGTAGTTTCCGGTTACTCAAACACTTTGCATGGGTGCAGCCGGAAGCATGCCGATTGATTCACACTGTACTGGTAGTTCTCCGAATAGCCCGGATCCCAGTTCATTAGAGCCAATCTGTCCGGATCCCATAGCATATCTACCACCATATGTTTCCGACATCCGGCTAGCTCAACCTTTTTCCGCATCTTCCAGCACCAAGTTAGGCCGGATCCCAACCGCTCAAGAACTCGAAGAAGAACTTCAAGGGCAGGCTAGAATGGCAGCCAAGGTTCAGGAGACGGAAAACAAGAAAGCTTCCAAGGCTCGGAACCGCGAAGGAGAGTGGGGTCAATGGTGGCCCTGCGAAACCACTGATACGGTGCTTAGAGAGCTTCAAAACGAGGGTATGATCTCCGCTCACTGGAGTTTCATACGCGACACCGTCGTCCCCAAGCCAGGAGCCGGAGAAGTGGTCATGACCAAAGCTTGGGTGGAACGCGGATTATCGCTCCCCTGCTCGGAATTCTTTCTCTCCGTCCTCAATACGTATGGGCTCCAGCCCCACAACATCTGCCCCAACTCGTATCTTCTGCTCTCCAACTTCGCGACTCTCTGCGAAGGGCATCTCGGAATTCGACCAGATGTCAAGCTATGGCAGTTTTTCTTCCGAGTGAAGAAGGAAACAAAGGACAAAGCCATGTTGAACTGCGGGAGCATGACGTTCATGCTCCGACCTGGCCGCATGTACCCTCCTCATGACTCGCACGAATCCGTCCGGTACTGGAACGCCGGATGGTTTTACGAGAAGAATATTTCAGTTCCAGAGATCCACGGCGGTCTCCCCAAATTCAACAACGAGCCTCCGGAAGAGCTTGCAAGCTGGAGCTTCATCCCATCGCTTTCCCTAACTCCCATCCTGGAGAAGGCAGCGCGGAGAATCTCCTGGCTACTCCACGATGGGCTAACCGGAACCCAGCTCACACTTAGCTGGTTCACCCGGCGGATCCAGCCGCTGCGGTATAATGCGCGGTTAATCTGCGCATACACCGGGGACGACGACCAGCTCCGAGCTACCCGCCATGACCTTCCGGCTGATTCTCTCAAGAGAAGATTCAAGACGCTCGTGAAGATAGGCCGGGGTCAACCGATCCCGGAATTGATCAAGGATATTTACACGAACAACCAGTGTCCTCCGGTAAGCTTTGATCCCTTCGTTACTTCAAACTTCACAAGTTTTTGGATGTTGACTAACATATAATACTTTTCCCTCCAGCTCGCTACATTGGCGGAGGAAAACTTGCGCACCATACTTCGCGTCCCCGTCAGCGGCGACACGGCGGAGGAGGTTCCGGATGACGAGGAGGAGGAAGAGGAGCAAGCACCCCGCAAGGCAGCTCCTCGACCTTCGAAGCGTCCCCGCGCCAAAGCTCCCAGCTCTGAAGCCGGAGCCAGCGGCGAGGCCTCCGCCAAGAAGCCCAAGATCGTCAAGCCCCCTCCGCTAGACTCAAGGAAAGCGGAGCGGGAACGTTTGAAAATGCTTTCCACAGCTGGCAAACGCTCGCGCCCCATCATCCCCGGCGCCCCGTAAGTTTCCGAGTGTGGCACGTATTTACTTTGATGCAACTGTTTCTTATGCAATCTTCTTTTATTTGTTCGCAGAACTCCAACTACCGCTGCCACTCGGACCACCAGCCAAGAGCCCATCACAAAGTATATGAAAAAGTCTCCGGCTGTTGGTCCTACAACTCCAGCTCCGCCAAGCGCTTCCCACACTGCTCCACCGCCATCTCCTCCTCAGGCGGAACAATCTCCCCTCCCGCCGCAAACACTCCACCGGAAGTAATTCCGGCCGGCAGCGAGAAGGTGGGCGGAGAGGATCCTAAGGCCAAAGGCCCTGCCCAAGAAGAAACAGAAATTCAAGGCCAAGGAGAGGCTGAGGTTACTTCCTCCGAGAAGGTCGGAGCCGGTGCTGGCGACGTCGTCGTGTTTCCGAAAAACTTCGGAGATCCGGCTGACCTCACTTCCACCCCCAAGGCATATGCTACAAAGTTCTTCAACAAGCTAACTGAGGCGGAGAAGTGGGAACTTGAACAAGACCTGCTCAACGCCATGCTGAACAATGCCTGGGGGAAACCGGATGCCGCGACGTCGGAAATCCAGGAATTTAAGAAGGACGTCGGCCAGTTCTTCGACAAGCTTGTCTGCAAACAAAAGGTATTCCCCAGTAGCCCCCAAGCATGTAGGCGGAAACTAGGTACTAGTTAGCGCTTAGATGCTTTAGAGTAAAGCCACTTTTGGAAAGATTTAAAATGTCGCAGTAGCCCCCAAGCATGATGTCGGAAAGATTCCGGCAATAATGCTTCAAAGGACCCCACTATTTGCAGGCGGAATTTTTACTCCTGCTCTGATTGTTTTTTACGAGAACAAGCGAGCACTGCACTATGAGCTACACAAAAACATTGCCCTGCAGCGCCGCGTTACCTTGGGTCAAGCGGAAAATATCCGGACCCTCAAGAATGAAAATGCAGAACTGAACAAACAACTGGTGGACGCCCAAGGTTGGTTTCCGCCCTTTCTTGTTATTAATTCTCGTTCCGACTTTGAACTGTATTTGAATTGAATCCTTATAGGCGCATCGTCCTCCCTGGCTACGACCTCCTCCGAACTGGAGAACCTGCGCTCCTCATACCAAGAGTTGGAGACGAAGCTGAAGGAGGCGGAGCTAAAGAAGGAGCAGGCCGAGAAGCAACTGGCGGAGAAAAAACTCCGAGCTCATCAGGGAGAAGGGCGAATTCTTGTTAAAGCGCAATGCTGATAGCGAGACCATCAAGAGGCAGCAAAAAGAGCTCAATGGACTCCGGAAATACATGGAGACCGCGGAGCACCATTGGGACTTGCTGGCCGAAAATATCCTGGGTACTTATACCCGGAATTTCTTATCTTGATGTATAGTCTCTTGTGCTCAACTTGAATGTTTATTCTTGTAATTTTGTGCAGAGCCACTTGGATACTCTGAAAGGCGCCGGAATAAGTTTCCCCGGGACGATGTTCTTTCTCTTGCTGGCGATGATTGCAAGGATCTTATCTCCGCCTCACGGAAGATATGCCACAACCTGTCATTGAAGAAGAGCCGCACCTGCGGTCTGCGCAAACTGGTCAAGAGAATGGACATTCTTCCGGAGCTGGTGACGGATCTGCAAGCTTCATCTGCCCGAGGAGCGGCTGCCATGACTTTGACTATGTGCTTGGCGCATAACCCGGAGATGGATCTTGACCGGGTAACAACTGGTGTTCCTCCAACAGCAGATGTCGGAGCGCTGCTGGATGCAGTAAGTGGCTATGACACCCGCATCGCGCGGAGGATCCGTCACGACGAGTTCTACGACAAGGCAGTTCTCCCTGCGGACGAGCCCCTTGAAGCCGAACTTCAAAAGGAGCGTGACGCGGAAGCCCGACCTGCGGAATCCGGAACCCAGTTTACCTGGACCAGCTCCAAGGATGCTCCCCAAGAGGAACCCAAGTCCAGCGCTGCAACTTCCGAAGAGGATGAAGAGAGTGATGAAGATGTATCGTCTCCGGCTGAGGGCGCCAAGGGAAAAGATCCAGAAGGCAATGCTTCTCCGTCCAAGGCGGAGTGAAAACTTTTATGTCCTGCGGGATAAAACAATGCATCATTTTGGCCCCAGCGAGGGTTTGTAATATAACTTAAATTCTTAAGTAGTTAGGGACGAAACAAGCATGCATGCGTGGGCGGAAAATACTTATCCTGCTATCCGTTTTAATATTATTTGCATGTGTTGTTTCTTGAAAGCAAGTGCTGGTTTGATAATTTCCGGCTTGCCCACTTGACCTTCCACGAGCCGGAAAACCCGTGCCGGAAACGCTCGCCAGCGGCGACGAAGCCCAATGGCAATCCGTCAATAACCGCGGAAACAAGCCCCCAGCCCAAGTGCCGGAAGTCGCTACCAGGAATCCATGGGTTTGCAACAGAAAGAATTTCCACCAGAAAACTTAAGCTTACGTCCTAAAGGACGATTTTGAAAATCACAACTGTTATACACGCCTAGGCGGAAAGATCCAGCTCTGCGGTTTTAGTCGGAAAAAACGTACACGATCCAGAAATGAAAAATTAAAGGAGGTAAAAGACTCTAAGAGTGAACCAGAAGCTTTATTTCATTGATCATGTATCATAGATATTACAAGGTATGTAATGCGTAAAGCGCTAAGTGTGGAAAGGACGTAGCTGTGCTATGTTCCAGGGTCGATCTGTTTCATCATATATGTCACCCGGATCTTCGTTTTCGTTTCGGTGCCGATTGGCAGGTCTATCCTTTAGTTCCCGGAAATCAACGAGATAGTAGGATCCGTTGTGTACTACTTTGCCGATGACAAAAGGTCCTTCCCATGGAGATTGCAACTTGTGATCTTTCACCCGGCGAAGGCGGAGGACTAAATCTCCGACCATGAACGAGCGGTTCCGAACTCGACCGGCTATGATAGCGTCGGAGCTTCTGCTGGTAAATGGTGGAGCGTTGGTCAGCTAGATTCCGAGCTTCTTCGATCAGGTCCATAGATAGCTGTCGAGCCTCGTCAGCAGTTTCTTCTTTGTAGGCGGAAACTCGCGGTGAATCATGGATGATGTCAGTGGGGAGCACAGCTTCGGATCCATATACCAGGAAAAAGGGAGTAAATCCTGTTGACCTGTTAGGGGTAGTTCGTAAACTCCACAGAACCGAGTCTAGTTCATCAGCCCAAGCTCCGGCTGCGCGGCGCAGCGGTTCTTCAAGGCGAGGTTTGATTCCGGCTAGTATAAGGCCATTGGCTCGTTCGACCTGACCGTTAGATTGTGGATGGGCCACAGATGCAAGGTCAAGCCGGATCCCAACTTCATCGCAGATAATCCTTGAGTTCTCCCCGCGCAAAGTTTGTGCCATTATCCGTGATTATGCTCGTGCGGGATGCCGAATCTCGTCACGAGGCTGCAAACAAATTTTAGTGCCGTAGCACCGTCGGCTTTTCTCACCGGCTTTGCCTCGATCCACTTATCGAACTTGTCAATAGCGACCAAGAGGTATTCATGACCACCAGGAGATGATTTCTTTAACTTACCAACCATATCGAGCCCCTGCACCGCGAACGGCCGGGTGATAGGGATGGTCCTCAGCTCTTGGGCTGGAGCGTTTGGTTGAGTAGCGTAGTACCGACAACCTCGGCAAGTTTTTACCGACTTCTCAAGCATCTTCTTTAGCCGTTAACCGATGAAAATCCTAACCGAAAAGCTTTTGCAACGAGGGACTCGGGGGCGGCATGATGCCTCGCAATCCCCCGCATGGATCTCTCCGAGGATTTCAATGCCATCTTGACTAGAGACGCATTTGAGAAATACCCCGTTTGCACTTCGTTTGTAGAGCTGTCCATCAACAATCGTGTAGGATCTTGCTCGTCTGATGATCTGTCGCGCGTGGACCTCGTCCTCCGGCAACTTTTGATCAATGAGATAGTCCAAAAACGGCCGAGTCCAGGCCGGAATGACTGCCATCACTTCCTTAGCCGGAGAAACTGCCAGATCAGGATTTTCCGGGTTTGCACCCTTTACTGAGGGTACTCGTAGATGCTCAAGGAAGATTCCAGGCGGAATTGGTTTCCTGCCGGATCCGAGCTTGGACAGCATGTCACCTGGCTGTGTTATCGTCTCTCTCGACGTACTTGACTTCGTATCCGAGGAAGCACTTGGCGATCTCGTCCACTTCGTCTCTGTAAGCCGCCATGACGGAGTTTCGGCGTTCCGTGTTCCGGCTACTTGTTGTGCCACCAGGTCGGAATCTCCGCAGCATATGATGTGCTTGATCCCAATTTCCTTGCGATGCGCGGACCATGTAGTAGAGCCTCGTATTCCGCCATATTGTTGGTAGCTTCGAAGTGAATCTGCAGTAACGTATCGCAGTTCTTCTCCGGTAGGTGACTTCAGTGGTAACTCCGACCCCGAGCCTTGATGTTGCTTGGATCCGTCAAAGTGCATGACCCAAGCTTCGAGTTCCAAGCATGTGTGTGCCCTCCGGTGCTTCAGTCCAATCCGCGATGAAATCCGCTAGGAACTTGAGACTTGATTGCGGCTCGGGCTTCGTAGTTGATGTCAAAGGCAGATAATTCAATGCCCCATTTTGCTACGCGTCCCGTTGCGTCGGAGTTGTTGATGATTGTTGCCGGGGAGCCTTGCTCACCACCGTCATTGGGTGCTCCCCGGAAGTAGTATCTCAGCTTCCGGCTGCCTAGGAAAACTCCGTATGCTAGCTTCGAAAGTGAGGGTATCTCTGCTTGGATTCCGTCAGGACTTCGCTAATGTAATAGACAGGCCTTTGGACTCCATGCTCAAATCCTTCTTCCTTTCGCACCACCACAATTACGAGGCTGATAACTTTGTTGGTAGCCGCTATGTATAGGAGCATAGGCTCTGACTCAGCTGGAGCTGCCAATATAGGTGGGGAGGAGAGTATGTTCTTCAACTCCTGAAGTGCTTCATCTCGTCGCCTCATCCCGGACAAATTTGTCTCGTTTTCTTCGGCAGCTTGTATAGAGGTAAGGCTTTCTCGCCAAGACGGCTAACAAATCTACCGATTGCCGCAACGCAACCAGTTAATCGTTGCACATCTTTGAGACAAGTTGGCCTTTTGATGTTCGGGATAGCCTTGATTTTTTCCGGGTTAACTTCGATGCCCCGTGAGAAACAATGAAGCCAAGGAGTTTTCCCGCTGGTACGCCAAAGACGCACTTCGGCGGATTTAACATCATCTTGTACCATCGGAGATTATCAAAGGTTTCCTTAAGGTCGCTCGACAGGTCGGATCCCTTTCGGGTCATGACCGCGATGTCGTCGACGTAGGCGTGCACGTTCCGGCCAATTTGGTCCTTCGAGCACCGCCGCATCGTACGTTGGTATGTGGCACTGCGTTTTTCAAGCCAAAAGGCATGGTAACATAGCAGTATGTGCCAAAGGGTGTGATGAAAGAGGTCGTCTTTGGTCGACTCCTTCATCAAGATCCGATGATACCCGAATATGCGTCAAGAAAACACAGAAGTTCCGCCCTCGCCGTCGAATCAATGACTTGGTCAATGCGCGGCAAAGGGAACGGATCTTTCGGACAATGCTTATTCACGCCGGAGTAATCGATGCACATTCTTAGTATTTCGGAATTCTTTTTGGGTACAAGGACGGGGTTTGCGACCCAATCAGTATGGATAACTTCTACTACAAAACCCGCCTCTAGTAACTTTGCTAATTTCATTCCTATGGCGCGGCGCTTCTTGTCTCCAAAGCGTCGCATAGCTTGCTTCACCGGTTTTGCACCCGGATTTATGTTGAGGTAGTGCTCGGCGAGTTCCCTTGGTACTCCGGACATGTCGAAGGTTGCCATGCGAAGATATCCATGTTAGCTGCGAGGAACTCGACGAGCGCGCTTTCCTATTTGGGGTCCATGTTGGCTCCGACTGAAACCTGCTTGGAGTTGTCCCCTTCAACGAGGTCATGCTTCTTGGTTTCTATCGCGGCCTTGAACGAGGTCTTCTGTTCGGAGATCTGCTTCTTGGTGGTCTGCATCTCATTCGGATCCACCGCGGCTCTGTAGCCTTGCAGCTCCTCTCCAGATATGACGGATTCTGCAAAGGCGGCCTCGCCTTCCTCGCAGTCCCTAGCTTTCTTGTAGTCTCCGGACACGGTGATCCAACCGTTAGGACCCGGAATCTTGAGCTTGTTGTAGATGTAGCATGCCCTCGGCGTGGAACTTGTGGTAGGTGGGCCTGCCGAAGATCACGTGGTAGGAGCTTTTGAAGGGCACTACTTCAAACGTGATCATCTCTTCGCGGTAGGTGTTCACATTGCCGAAGGCCACGGGAAGTTTGATGCTGCCGCAGAGTTTGCCTTCTTACCCGGAACCACACCATGAAATTCAGTGGTGCTCGTGTTTGAGCTGTTCCTTGGTGAGGTTCATCTTCTCCAGGTCTCCGTGTACATGATGTTCGTGCTAGCTCCTCCGTCCATAAGACACTTGGAGAAGTCATACCCGTCTATGCGGGGACTCACAACCGGAGCGTAGCACTCTTTGGGGATGACGGCCGGGTGATCCGACTCGTCAAAGGTACGAGCTTTCTCCGACCACTTGACATACTGCATGCACAGCCTGGAACCGTGGCGTTCAAGATCCGGAGCGCCGATTTTTTCGCGCGGACAGCTTGGGGTTCCGAGGAAGGTGTGGTAAGTTCCGACACTCTTTTTGCCAAAGGGGTTGGACTTGTTGGCTGCGGTACCCTCCTTGGGTTCCGGCGAGCGTCATCCTCGTCCATGGCCTCGGAACTGTCCTCCTCTTTGTCCTTGTTCTTGCCCTTGCCTCCTTTGCCGCGCGGGCGGTGCTTCCGGGCTCGCTTGTATCCCGCCTCCGGGTCGTTCTTCGGATCGTTGACCCACTTGCGGCTTGCGATTGGTATGGGTGGATTTGCCCGTAGCCGGATCCGGATGGGCCGGGCACGGCATATCCCCGTATTCTTCGTACGTTTGGGGGCGCGGGATCCGGCTGCGGTGACCTCGTCGGCGCGCTCGCCGGCCCCCGCCGCTGCTCCGCCTCCACGTCCGCGGCCTCTTCCGCCTCCTCGAACCTCCGCGTTGGAACGTCATGGCGACCATGTCGGATCCTCCGCCTTCTCGGTCTTCGGGGGGTTCTTCCGCTTGTTGCCGTTGCCGACGCTCGTTATCACGGTTTTTCTTCCGTTGGTGCAGGGGTATGGCCGTAGCTGCGAGATCTCCGCGCTGCGTCGTCATCGGCGGCAGTGTGATCGCTGGCGATGTTTATCATCTCATCAAGAGTGAGCTTGTTCGCGTTCACCAGGCAGGTAAGCTTGTGGCGCAGCAGCCCCCCGCGCTGCAAACCACCAATGAAGGCGTGCATGGCTGTGCGGTTATCTACGTTCTCGCACTCGTTTCTGGTTGCCAGCCATCGGGTGAGGAAACTCCTAGATGTCTCACCCTTCTTCTGGATGCAAGCTTGAAGGTCGCTGGTGGTGGCCGGTCTCTTGTAGGTACCCCTGAAGTGGTTCTCGAAAGCCTTCTTCAGGTCCAACCAGCAGAAAGATAGTGTTTTCCTCGAGGTCACCGAGCCAAACACGAGCTGGACCAATAAGGTACAACCGGAGCATGCGGCAGGCTATATTCGGGTTCCTCCGGCGAAGGTTACCGCATTGTAGTAATCCTCAATCCGGTATCCGGCCTCTCGCCGCCATCATAATGCTTCGGGTTTCTCGGTAGCTTAAGGTTCAAGCTTCTTGGCTTTGGTTCCTCTCGGATCATCCGGCCAAAGCACCTTGGACCAATGTAGTCGGATCTGTACTCGTTGAGGCGATCCCGGGCATCGCGGGGGCACCGCCGGGTGATTTCGAGCGGGAACGGGATCTCCGGCCTCTGCCTCCGCCTCCACCTCCGCCTCCACTGGGTGGTGGCGAGGGAGATCTGCGAGGGGCCCTGTAAGATGTTCTTCCGCCTTCAGATTCTCGGCGTGGCTCCCGCGGCTGGCTCCGGCTTCGGTGGCTTCTTTACTCTTGGTGGTGGTCGCCTCCGTCGTTCCGGCTCCTGCGTGGCTCAGGTGCGCGTTCTTCGTTCCGGCTCCTCCTTGGTTCCGGATCGCGTCCTTGGCTTCTGCGAGGCTCAGGGTCGCGTTCTTGATTCCGACGAGGCTCGGGGTCGCGGTCTTGGTTCCGGCTTCTGCGTGGTTCCGGCGTACGTTCCTCGCTCCCCGTCTCTAGGAGGCGGCATGTTGTCGCGGATATTGATTCCACCTGGCCCATGGGGCCTGGTGTTTCCGGCGGGACTACGACGTCGAGGAGGTAGCGGAGGACGCGAAGCTCGGGGTGGCGGTGATGGAACACGGTACTTGTCTCTGCCAGTATACATCGGATCCTTTCCCTTTAGCGGATTTTTCGGGGTTGAATCCGAAGACACCGGGATTGGATTCGGATGATCTCTGACTTTCCTCCTGCGCTCCGTGGATCCGGTGCGCGATTCGCCATCACGGTGTTGACCTGCTGTGGCGTCCTTCTGCGCGGTAGATATGCAGTGTTCCGGATTGGATGCCAACTCGCGCGAAGTGTCCGCCTTGCTCGTTGCTGCATTGCCGAGGCAACGAGCTTCCGGACGTAGTTGATGTCAATCTCCTCGTCCTTCTTTTCGGGATCTCCGCAGCCTTCTTCATGTTATCCTTTGGGGTTGCGAGCGGCTGTTGTTCCGTGGGTGTTGCAAAGGTAATCCTCGCGGGAGGGATGGCTTCTCGAGCGATCCTATCGGCCTCCGCCTGCTGAGCGGCCAACCTTTTCTCCCACTCCTTTCGGAGTCCCTTGGCTGTCGCCATCATTTCGTCGACTTCGCGATCCTTTTTTAGGGAGTAGTCCACAAAATTTGCAGCTAAGGTTCTTTCTTCCATCATTGCGGCTGCAGTCCTGGCGAACTTCCGAGCCGTTGCCAGCATCTCCTGCCGTTTGGCTTCTAAGGCCTCCGGGTCTGCAGCCTCCTCGGGAGTTATTGGTTTGTTGAGAATATCAGACTGCGCGACTAAATCCATGCGTGCTTGCTCGACCATCTCTTCTGGTGACAGGACATCCTTTCGTGGTCGTGGTCCTAAGGGAGGCCTCACGTTGGATGGTCCCGGGCTGGAGTTGGAGGCTTCGTCTTCCGTTTCCGGCTGATCCAGCGGTGCCACGGTTGCTAGAACCTGCATCGGCTGGGCGGATTCCACTTCAGCTTGCTCACCGCCTCCGAGTTCCTCGAGCTTGCGGTTGAATTCCTCTGTATTCATGGATGAAGCGCCGTCATCTTCTTCCCCGATCGCGAGCTCCTTCGTCAAGCGATTGTATTCTTCTGTGCCTATTGAGGAGGCATCATCGGAATTTGGGCTCAAGTTACCGAGGATTGATTCCTCAGGGTTTCCGGCTTCCTCTTGCCCCAGTGCGTCGCTGTCTCCGACTGCTTCTGGCAGATCCGGAGCGACGTTGTTTCCGGGTCCCTCAACCTGCAAAGGATCGGCCTCGTCCTGGTGGAGGGCGTCTCCTGCGGTATGGGCCAAGAAGTGCACGAAGTGACACCTTTGCTTCTCTAACACCTGGGAGACCCAGGCGGATCCGCATTGGTCTTCCACCGTTTTCTCCTGCTCGGGGGCGGATTGGGTGGGTTTTGATTTTTCCTCGATCTAAGGCGGAACCTTCCTTAGGAAGCTCCCGCGACTCGGATCGGATCTTCACGACGGCGTCCGGCTCGGCGGCGACGCGTCGGCGTTACTTACCGGTGCGTTTCCGTCGGAATCGACGGTCTCGCCGATGAAGATGTGGATGCCGCCGATTGGGACGATGGAGAGCTTGACGGGGTTTGTCCTAGCCGGAATCCGGATTCGTCCCGCAGGGACGATCGGAAAGTTTCCGGCGTAAAGTACGCGCCCCACGGCGATCGAGTCGTCGTAGCTTCCCATGGCGGAGCCCTCCCGGTTCCGGCCTCCGGACGCCTCATGCCCCACGGTGGGCGCCAACCGTCGTCGCTCTAATCGACGATACCCCGGAGGAGGGATCCTCACGAGGGGGAGAAGAAGTAGGGGCCATAGGGCGGAGTGCACACGGGACGGTGGTACGCGAGTTACCCAGCTTCGGAACACCCGCACGATGACAGGGGCCTACCGTCGCTTGTCCGGAATTATCCGGCGCTTGCGCGTTGTTACAATGGTTGTGGTTGTGCCTCTAGGGCTCCCGAGATCCGGCTTATAAAGGCGCACGGATCTAGGGTTTACATGGAGAGTCCTAGCCGGAATACAAGTTGCCTAACTACGGTACAATATCTTACCGTGTACGTCAAGGATCCGCCTTCCTTATGGCCGTACCGGATCCGGATACTTTATGGCCTCCACGGATCCGGCCTCCTTCGTAGGTCGGTTAGGATCCGGCTCCATGTTCCTGGGCTAGACTTCATCCCTCATGATCAACAGCAACTGGGCCGCCCGATGGGCCCCATGCCACCATCACCGTCTGTGGGCCACCCGGGCTTGCCGGATCTAGGCCATGTCGTTGATATACCCATAAAGTATACCCACAACACCCCCCCCCCCCCGACTACTCCATCCCGAGCTCCAACGAGAGCTCAAGTTGGAGAGGTTGAACTGGTTGATGGGCGTGATGGAGTTGCGAAGGTCACTCTAAGTGCCTCCACGACGCTTCCGTTGGCCAACATGTTGCTAACCACTGCTCCTACAAGTGGGTTCATATTGCGATCACGATGATATTTACTAGAGGTGGTGCAATTTGCGCCGTCCCGAAGATGGTAATCTCGCAAACCCCTTCTTTTCATTTGAAGTGTATGTACCTGAGATTGAGTATGGTTCTCTTGATTTTCCTGCACATGAGCAAGGAGGTTTCTGCCCCTACTCTTTCTGATGGTGTTGCATGTTATGTGTTTTGGGCTGGTGCTGATTGCCATGGTTTGGCCGAGAAGCTAGATGCTGCTGAGTGGCTTTTGCTAATTTTCTTTTATCAGAACCTCGAAACCATCTCCAATCTGCAGGAATGCTCTATTTGTTGCGTGAATTGGTGTACCAATATCAGTATTCACTTTCGCATATTAAGAATCCGTGGCATCCCGGCTCCATTTTCAGCTTTATGCTTCCAACCTATGTTTTTTGCCGCTCAAGGTTTGAAATGCGAGAGATGGAACAGCATTCTCTTTGTAAGCTTATGGAGCCAAGTCAATATAGCAACCACTGAAACATCAATTGTGGGCACACAGAACAAATGAAATTCATGGGTAGCAAAGATCTTGGAGTTGCCTCTATGCTCGCATGACTATCAAAAGTGGTGACATATGAGTTGCCTCTATGCTTGCATATCAAAAGTGGTGACATAGATCATTGTTTTGGTTTCATAGGCAAAAAAAAAAAAATTGTATCAACTGCAAGTGTTTATTAATCACCGTTCTTTCATCTTGTGTTTAGACACCTTTGATCCTCGCTTGACGATTGGTCGGGAGTATATATTTATTTGATCAAAAATAAATAAAAAACACGTCGCACTCTCGCGGGGTTGGCGCAGCAGGAAGGACGGCCGCAGAGTAATTCCTCGCTCCGTGCAGTGTTGCCGCTTGCTCCCGAAACGAAAGCTGGGTGATGATCTGCGCGTGGTCACGAGAAAGATTCTGGAGTAATTAGTCTAGCCGCTAGTGCTTGCTATAGCTAGTAGGCCCTTGCTCGGTCCTTGGTAATTAAGGCCTACTAATTGGTACGAGCGCTACTGTAGTTCGGTCATCAACCGCCTAGTGTGCCACTGCCTACCGTACGCTTGCTAGGTAGCTCGATCTGGGCGAGTGATGCCTTGCTCCGTGGCGCTCCGAACAGTCGCCGGATAGTTATCAACAAAAATGTCGACGTCGACTCTTGTACAGGCGTCATCGGAGACCAGGTCATGCCAGTCCCAATTCCCATATATCAATGGTTTATGCTGCACTTGCGGTTAATATAAGGGTGTGATTATTTCTCCCTGAGAACTAATTTTGATCTTGCTTAAATGGCGTCATCAAATTTCAGTTGCAACTTATTTTGCAACTCATAAATAGCACGAATAAAAATGTAAATTAAATGGTGTAAGACTTGAGTGAGCATGAAGTTAGTTTTCGGCTAGCTGAGAACTAGCAAATCCCTTAATATAATGACGGAATGTGCGTACGTCGGCGTTTTTTTTACTTTGTTATTTTAGTTGCGCCTCCCCTTCTCTCCCCCCCAGCACGGTTTGGGTGGCAGATATTGAGCGGGCGCCTCGGTACGGCGTGTGTGTGTGTGGTCACGACGCCAATTACGTAGCGAGGACTGCTTGGCATGTAGAGGTGTGGCGGTCTATGGTGAGGAGGAGACGGTGGTTCAGCAGGTGAAGTTGTGAGGATGACATAATCAACGGCGACGTCCGTGGGAGTCGTATTCTCATTGGAGGCAATGGTGGGGACGTCTCTCGCTCCATTGATCATGGAGGAAACCTTAGATCCGAGGGAAGCCAGCAATGATGGCGGCGCCCGTGCTTGTCGTAGTCTCGTTGGACGAGTTGTGGGGTCTTCCTAGATCGGATGATGGCCGCGTATGCGTCGTCACCCTCGTGGGGTAATCAGCCTTGGAGACATACATCAGCTGAGCTGGGCGGCGGTCTTCGCGTGCTTCTCAATTGGAGACCAAGGTGGGTTAGCGTTCATCTACCATCTATGACGACAAGTCTCGGCGGCATTTTGCAGCGGGGTCTCGGTGGCAGGCGTGTGAAGAAGGACGAGCTCATGAAGGTGGCGATGTCTAGCATCGTGGTGGCGTCGATGACAGAAACGACGAAGTTTATACGGATATTTACCCCGAAGATTGCTCGCCGGTTCGATGGAGATGATGGCTTATCTCGCGTGTGCATGAGATTTTCGCTAAGAGTTTACTAGACCAAATGAGCACTCCCGTTACGCTTAAGGGTTTTATCATGTTATGCGATATGTTCCCGACTCTTAGCTGATGGAAGAATTTCGTTGTTTTCCATGCATAAGGCCATGTTGACATGATCTTCACCAATTGGCGGATCTATATGTGTTGTGTGGTGGCTTTAGATTTTTTGATGTATGCTCTTTATCCGTTCTTTATTAAATAAATTAATAAAAAAAAGTTGTATACATCTTTTCGATACAGAAGTCAGGAATCTTATCATCTATTTCGAAAAAGAAAAAGGAAACTATGTTATGCCATTGCTTGATTGAACAAGCCATCCTTCAAATTTTAGGTTTGGCTAGCTCGAAGTCGATTGAGAATTAACTACATTTCAATCGACTTTCTAACAGTTGGGTTCTGAGTCGCGTATGAGATTTTTTCATGTTACACATAGGTTTACAAGTATGTTGCAACTAAGAGTTAGCTGGTCGCTGCATAACTAAGATTTAGTTAACATTTACATCCCCGTACCGTTGTGACGGATGGTCGCTACAAGAAGGGAAAGTTTGCTTGCGAGGAGCCCTCTGTCGGCGCCAAGTTCATGATGATTTTTTTTTTTTGAACAAAGAAGGGCCTAGAAGGCCCAGGAGCTTTCATTCCATCACACGTGGTGGGTACAAATTTACAGGGAAGTCCTCAGGCATCTCTTGTACCGAAAAACCTAAATTTGAAGAAAGGCCCTCCCAAATTACAGAAAACACCCTGAGACAAAAATCGAAAAAGCAATCAGGTCCCTGGGCGTCACCACCACCATTCGCCGGCGACCTCGAGACGTTGCCGTCGAGATGCGATGCCGATATGCTCGATAGCATGTTTCCGGCGAAGCTGCTGATCCGCCGGCCGCTTCTCCTCCTCCGGGGACGAACCACTTGGCGATGGAGAGGCGACGAGCTCCGGCGAACAGAGCGAAGAAGGGCCTCCGTCTTGGAGGTTGCAGATGGGCCGCCATGCCGGCCAAAGATCGTGCCGTCGACGAGGAGCGGCGCGTGTTCCGAACAGATGAGCTTTTCCGAAGAAGCTCCATAGCACCCTGTAGGCAGGCGCTGATGAGCAGAGGTCCAGCTCGCCCTACCGCCGCCTCTCCTCTCACCACCGCGGCGAGGCAGAGAGGAAGAACAGAGCGACGCACTGGAGGCAGAGCTCCACCAGCAGAGAGGGCAGGTCCCTCCCCAAGAGCCAAAAACAGCCAACCTTTCTCCAGCTCCTCCTCGCCACCATGGCCGGCCAGGAGCAGAGAAGAAGCAGGCCTAACAGCACCAGGAAGCCTCTCCTCCTCGCCACCATGGCCGGCCAGGAAGGCAACGCCTGAGCTGAGATCCAGGGGAGAAATAGATCCCTCAACCACCAGGTTATTGATGAAGACGCTGCTGCTCTCAACCGCTCCTCCCTCCGGCCACCGGAGCAAAGGAAGGAGAAGAAGCAGCCCTAGGAAGGCCCAGATCCGGCGGTGAAGATCTTGGCCGGCGTCTTCTCTACGGGGAGATCCCCCAAACGGCGACATCAAGTCGCAAAACAAGAAGACAAACAGCCTAAACTAATCCTAATCTACTCCGGCGCCTCACCACTACCAACTCCGGCCAGCTAGCCTGGCGGAGCGGCCGGCGGCGGCCCGGCTAGAGAGAGAGGACTCTCAACTTTACTGTAGATGGCTGAGACCACTGCCGCAGTTGGTTTCGGAAGGAAAAGCAAAGAGACTAGTTCATGATGATTGAGCCGGGTCAGGAACAAAGTGCAGTACGTGCTCGGCCTTTTGCACCGGGAAGAAAGGGCATGAAGCCACGCCGCGACACGCGTGTGTGCGTACCGGCGGTGACCGTGGCCATGAATGTCGTTCTGAATTTACCTCGCCGCCGACAGCAAAACCGTGCATTCAAGCCGAGCTTTCCCTTTTCTCCGTCGCGTCTTCGCCGGAGTACGTACTGCAAGGAGTATTTGGGAGGGACCTCGCGGTGGTTGTCCGTCCTAACTAGCTTGATGCGTACGTGCATGCTACGACCGTGTGATGGTGGTGCCACAGTGTCATCTCATGTCGTGTCGTCCTCCCAAACATGTTTGGACCCATTTTACTGCTACATCGTCTAGTGTCTGGATTTGACAAAGTACACCGGCCAACTGTGGATTACAGCTGGCGGGCACTATTTTAACAAAAAAAAAACATCAGTAGGGATACGAATTTGCAGCACCCGAGCTGCCATTTTGTTCTGAAACATCTGAAGTTTTGCTGTTAAGTTATAAAAAGTTATAAACTCCTTTTGGGATTACTTATAAATAGCCTGTATATTCATGCGGAGTTATGTTTTGGTAGAAAACTTGTTTTGTTTTGGGCTATATATAGATAATAACACAAATTTCTGACAGTGTGTATAGGAGTTGTGTACGAGTATATTTGTTAGAAGTTTGATTCTTTTTGCAATTCCCAAAATACAATGTAATTTTATGGCATACAATCGCAATGTATATATGTAACAAGATAGCTTTTGGCAGTTTTTTTAAGATATAAAAGTCCTAGCTTTAGAATTTTCTGAAAAAGGAGCTCACTAGTGCTCAAGAGCACATATGAGTTTTGGCATGATAAGCAACAGATTACCTGGATATCCTTTGAAAACCAGCTTACCTATATTTGCTTACCTAAAATCAGTTTTAGGTATGGTATAGGACAAAGAACATCACCAGCAACTTACTTCATTTTCTTATTTCTGGTTATGCATGTACGCTCTGAATGAACTACAAGTTTCTTCACATGACACTTCAAGCAAGTTGGCTTATGGTGCACATAGTTCTAGCAATAATAATTTTCAGAGAAAAAGTTCAACAATGTTTCAAAACCTTAATTTCTGGAGATCAAATTTGAACCTATAACATAACATCATCAAACAAAAAACATACTTCATCGTCACAACTCCTTCCTAACTGAAACTCCTCACTAAGTTGCATTGAACAAATCAACATGAAAAAATGAGAAAATATCCACCTTGCAGTAATTCCACCAACACATCTTGTGAGCCGAGCTCTACTTCGGCTGGCTTTCAAGCAAGAGTCGAGGGACACAACAGGTGACAAAAGGACGGCACCGTCATGGTTATCATGGCTATATAGTTGGAGTCCATGACAACCCTCATGGCAGTAGGCACCCAATGTTGGCAACATGAAGGAGGGAGAAGTTTGGCGACGACGCTGTGGTGGCGCAGAAGGGTCTCGTTGCAGTTCGGAAGAAGGGGCTCGATGGCGGCTGGCAGTGGTCGAGGGAAGGGAGGATGTGACATGGCATGGATCGACAATTGAAGGGGAGACGGATAGCGGGATGGAGGTGATTTGGGCCAACTGCTTTGCGGCTGCCCAGAGGAACGCCCAATGGTTGGAGAAGCGTGGAAGATCCCCCTCCTGGTCATTGGCATCTCCCACATTCTCTTTTGTGTTCTATCAAATAGGTTTTTGGTTTGCTATAATTAGGTATATGACTATATAAGAGAGAAATATATGTCATTATAAAAAAAATAGTCCATTCCACTTTTTACCTGCTGGTTATGCGTATGACACTAGTTGCATCATCTAGTGAAAAAAACGTATAGATTACCTCTTTAGAAACTTTGGAGCCTCTTTTTCGGATGCATTTCCGTCAAACAAGGTGTGAGACGATGACCAATGCTAGAAAATATCAAGACAATGAAAAGAAATGTAGTAGATGGTGAAGAGAATGTTGGATGATCCTTGATAGAACTCTATATGTTCTTTACATATTTTGCGGCACCACGTCGAGCTAACATGATGTTCTTTTTTAACAAATCATGCATAATGCTAAATTAAAATAAAGCCGTGTTCAAAATTTCTAAAATGGTGTATGTTTGATATTTTTTCACTAAATAAGGTAATGTATGTCATAAATGCATAATTGAAGTGGAATTCGCCCAAAATAATATTTTTTATTGAACATAGGAAAGTAAACTTTGGGGTTTTTCTACTCATAGTGCCAAATGTATTAATTTAATGAGTTTAGTAAGCTGTTGGAGAGATGGTCTAACTATGCAGTAGTATATATAATCGAGCTACCGTGTCCCTTACTAAAGATCAGTCGTGACAAAAAAGTCACAATTCCATGAGCTTAGAAAAAAGGATTCAACCTCTTTATCTATCTCGGCACTAGTTTAATTTACCTAGAGGTATACACATGACGCGACCTTGATCAGCACACGTCCTTGTCCTCGGTAGGAACGGGTAAGCCGGGATTAATCGATAATCTAACCCTAGCAACTTGCTCTGGTGACGTGCGTTTGCTGGATCGACACATGAACTCCCCGTTAATTAATCTATCTCGGTAGATAACACCGATGCCGTAAGATCAATCGAGTGACGGCGACCTAAGCAGGGCCGGGCTGTCGTTTGCTTAATTGTACTGCCGTGGAGAGCTCTTGGCGTGTCATTTCATTTTAGGTTCGTGACCAAAGCTTAGGTTGGGATTAACTTTAAAATGGTAGCTGGATGACCTATCCTTTTTTCCTTCGGCAGATAACTTAACATGCCACCAATCAGATGGTCTTATCCACCAGTAAGATCAACAGCTCTCTGATTCAATAATTGGATGGTCGACTCGATCTTTCCGATTAATGGTTCTAGAAGGTTCAGACGAAGTTAGAACGAGGCTGAATTAAGAAGATCAAGATCAAATCACTACATTTTCTGGGATCAAAATGTGTATTGTACAGACGTCGCTCTCCAAATCTCTTATGAAAGGAGCATTTTGACAAATAAAATCCGTGATATAACCTAGGCCAACCATATGCTTAATCAATTAATAGTGTAGTCGACGGTCTAAGTCTAAGTATGGACATGGCTCCATTTCTCTTTCTGTCCACCAGAATTGGCAAGCAATTAAAAGATGTCCACGTAGCACTTAACTTAAATACTACTCTCTTTGTACTAAAATAAGTGTCTTGATTTTTTTATACTACTCGCATTTTAGTTATAGATGCATCTATATCTAGACAAATATAAGACATTTATTTTACAAAAGAGGTAACACCCCTGTTCATAAATATAGATGTCTTAAATTTGTGCCGTACATGGCAGTGTGTCCGGCTGTGCATAACCGAACTGAAACCGAAAACCGAACCGAAAAAAACCGAACCGAAACCAATTTTCAGTTTTTGTGGTTTTATGGTTAGGTTTCAGTTAGTAAAACATCAAACCGAAATAACTTAGGTTAATTCGGTTTTTAACCGAAAAACCGTGGTTAAACCGAAAGAAACCGAACACACAACGCAACATAAAATCTGGCCAACCCAGCTTTCGCGCGTAGCCTAATATAGCACTTAAACTGTTAAATTTACACGTAAGGTGGTTCTCTGTGGTGGTCATGTCCTTCTGTTGTTCGCCTGGTAACCATTGGTTGCGAGTTCAATTCCTCAAATGGTCGCATATGTTAGATGATCTAGTTTTATTTATTTTTTGTTTCCCTCTTTGGCAAAACCTTTCATACGGCCATACAAAATACATCCATATTTTAGTTTGTTTGAATTTCTTTCTTTTTTGTTTTGCTCTCTAGCAAAATCTTTAGTACAATCATACAAAAATTCATAAAATAAAATATGTGGCCATAAAAGTTACTCTTCAATCTAAAATTCGCGATCAACTTTGGTTAATTTGGTTATTACCGAAACCGAACCGAAATTTAATGGTTATTACCGAAACCGAATCGTATTTTTATATGTTACCGTATAAACCGAAGTATTGAAATCGTATTTACCGTATAACCGAATAAACCGAACCGAATTAACCATATTAACCGAATGCGCAGCCGGAGCAGTGTGCATGTCTTTTTTTTACAACTCATACATGACATTTTAGTTCTGCAAAACATATTCTAGTAGTAATTACTACTACCTCTATTCACTAATATAAGGAGTACTAGATTCATCTATTTTGGTATATATTTAATCCATTTTTCGTGTATAGATTCACTCACCATGGTGTGTATCTAGTTTACTTCAAAATATCTAAAACATCGTATATCTGTAAACAGAAAAAGTAGATGAGTATGTTGTTCATTTTCCTCATCTACTAGGTCAGGCTTGAGTAGTGAAGTAGGAGCAGGTTCGTACGTACTCCGGCTAGTTAATTTGGCCCCCGGTGGTTGCAAACTCGCAATCAGCAATGTCAAGGCCCCACGTCTCCATCGGATCATTACGCGAGATCATCCGACGGATTAAATTAACTGACACGGCCCACAACAACCGTACGTGTATCATCGATGGTGTGTGCACGAGTACTCTGGTAGCGATTTGCTGAATAATGCAAAGCCCTGTGGGACCTGCGCTCTTTGAAGAAAGAACAAACTTTGGAGTACATATGTAAGTGTAACTAGCCGGCTCTCTCTCGGTTATTACATTGACACCGAAATTATTGTCGGTTAATTCGGCTTCGGTTCCGATTTTCCTGTTTCGGTGCACAATTTCGGTTTTTTATGCCAACAGTAAGAGCAACTCTAGTTGATCCCGATATCACTATAGTAAGCATCAGGGGCGGAGGGAGGGGGGGGGCGGAGAGGGCTAGACCCCCCCAATGTGTTGCCCCCCCTAAAGATTTTGGGTACGTACTATCAGTAATATGCCATATACATGGACAAATGGCCAGAATTAATCACTTGATTAGCCCATTGCTGATTAATTAGTCCATTGCGCGCTGAAACAGTCGGCCCAAATACCCATCAGCTAGCCATGTACGCGCACAGCCGCACAGGTTTAGCCATTGTGGACAGTTCTGATCGATCCTAGATGCAGTTTCTCCTCACGGAGCTGCGTGCGTGCCTGCGGCCTCTCAGTTCGTCTCGCTGCTAGGGCCGTAGGCATTTGCCGCTGCCGCATCTCGCCGTCCAATCCACCCCTGCATCCCCTTGCTTTGTGATTCCACCGCTCGCTGACTTTGCCGGTGCGGCCCTGTAGACTACCCTTCCGTGTTCCAGTTGGAGCGTTGATTCAGGTTCGACGATCTAGGGCACGGGCAGATGCATAGTCAGAATTGAATCAACGCTCGGACCCTCCAATGGTTCATCAAACGTAAGTGACCACCAAGTAGCGATAGCTGCTGCACGCCTGCCGCCACCGACTAGCCGATCTTCTTCAACATCAGTTGCAGAGGGGATGAGTATGGTCTGGATTAAATTCTCTCTAGGTATGTTCTCTGCAAGATTGATCACTACTACACAGTACTATGCAATTGATCCTATTTGATTGTGTATATCTGTACAGGCCCCTGTATCTGTATATGCACATGCATTCGTAGCTATCAAGCCTAATGTGAGCCGGTGGTCTAATCAAGAATGACTTGACATCCAAACCTGTAGAAATGCTAGCTAAATCCGAAAATTTAATCAAAAACGATTGTTTTCATTAGTATTATATCTTAAACTTTCATACTATATATTTGTTCAACATTGTTAGCTCTGAAATATACCTCCGCAATCATTTTAGTCAAAATTAAATGCCAACAATACCTCGATATATATTTTTCCTTACGTAGTTTAGAGAGGCGATATTTTGGGTTCATGCCTCGCCCCCCCTATACCTAAATCCTGGCTCCGCCCCTGGTAAGCATCGGGATCAGGTACCTCCGAGGCTCTGATATTGGATTGATGTTTGGAAACAAAGCACATAATAGCTTCTTTAAATTGGTTATGCATATTTGAAATTTAAACTTGCGAAATATCTTGGAAATAGATAACATCCAAAAGTTCTTCATAGGAAACTGAGCCGTTCATACATATGGATGATTAATCTAAAGCGACGAGGCGCTAGGCCTTCACTCGTGACGTCTCATCAGAGTCGTTGTCTTGTTGGAGTACCGGCGGCGTGCCTACTGTGGCCAGTAGAGGCGTCGAGCCTAGTGTCGTCCAAAGACACCAGGTACATGACGATGCAGCGGCGCTCCGCGGCTCGGGAGCTCTTCGCCATGCGGGGAAGTGGGAGAAGGAGCAGGACACCGAAACCACAAGCAGTGCTCCCGTGTGCGTGGGTTGAGGGTGCGTGCTCACTAACCGTGGTGTTATAACGGGCGCAATGCGCCGGAGCATTGGGATTCGGCTATGGGTGTGCCAGATCTACTGATTGCTCGCTCGAACGCGTGAAGAGTTCCAATCAAAGGTTTATTTTTTCGATTTTGGGCTATTAGAGCATCTCCACCGGTGCCTCCCAAATAGGCGCCGACAGGGATGCCGGCACAGCCGTATAGGAGACACCAGCACTGCATCCTTCATTTGGGTGTGCTGCTCTCACACCGGCGCCCCAAAACCAGCACCCCCGATAGGATTTTTTAAACAAACTAAACATTTTTTTGTAGTTTCATTTTTATGTCATTCAGCATTGAGGAATGAATAATGTTTTAGGAATGAATAATGTTTTAGCAGAGCGAATCCGGGTTCGCTTCGCGGGTAGTAAAACGTTATTGCGAGTTCACTATGCTAAAACATTATTAATTCCTCGATTCCTGATGACATCTGAAATCGGCTTCAGCTCTGGCCGCCCGGCTCTATGGAGAGGTGGACGATCGCCCGCTGTTGCGCCGCCTGCTTTCTCGCTGCTCCTCCGTCGTCGATCCCCGCTGCTCTCTCCGCCGCGAACGCCAAGTAGGCCGCTCTATCCGCGTCCGTCGCCTCCTGATGCAGCTGCTGCTCCAGCTCCTCCCGCCGCCGGCGGTGCTCCACCTCCTGCCTCCGTAGCCGCAGCTGCATCTCCTCCAAGCACCGCCGCTCGTAGACTTCATCCTGACGTTGCTGCTCCTCCCGCCGCTGCGCAAGCGCCTCCCACCGCTGATGCCATGACTCTACAGTCCGCTGCAGCCGCACCACCTCCTGGTGTCGCCGCTCATCCGCGACAAATGCATCTAGGGTCGCCGCTAGCACCGCCTCCTCCCACGCCTCGTACTCTGTGAGCTGCGGGCCCTCCTTCACGGCATCAACGGTCGGCGCTAGCGCCGGCTCCTCTCACGCATCGTTGATACGTCGCAAACGTATCTATAATTTCTTATGTTCCATGCTACTTTTATTACAATACTTGAGTGTTTTATACATACTTTACAGCGTTATTTTACATTTTCCGGCACTAACCTATTAACAAGATGCCGAAGTGCCGCTTGTCATTTTTTCGCTGTTTTTGGTTTCGTAAATCCTAGTAAGGAAATATTCTCGGAATTGGACGAAATCAACTCCCAGGGGCCTATTTTTACACGAAGCTTCCGGAAGACCGAAAGGGAGACGAAGTGGGGCCACGAGGTGGCCGGACACCGTGGCGGCGCGGCCCGGGCCCCGGCCGCGCGGCCCTCGTTGTGTCGGCGCCTCGCGTCGCCCCTCGACCTACCCTTCCGCCTACTTAAAGCCTCCGTCGCGAAACCCCCGTACCGAGAGCCACGATACGGAAAACATTATCGAGAGGCCGCCGCCGCCAATCCCATCTCGGGGGATTCAGAGATCGCCTCCGGCACCTCGCCGGAGAGGGGAATCATCACCGGAGGGGCTCTACATCATCATGCCCGCCTCCGGATTGATGCGTGAGTAATTCATCCTTGGACTATGGGTCCATAGCAGTAGCTAGATGGTTGTCTTCACCGCTTGTGCTTTCATTGTTATAGATCTTGTGAGCTACTTAACATGATCAGGATCATCTATTTGTAATGCTACATGTTGTGTTTGGTGAGTTCCGATGAATAGAGAATACTATGTTAAGTTGATTATCAATCTATCATATATGTGTTGTTTATGTTCTTGCATGCTCTCCGTTGCTAGTAGAGGCTCTGGCCAAGTTGATACTTGTAACTCCAAGAGGGGGTAATTATGCTCGATAGTGGGTTCATGCCTCCATGAAATCTGGGACAGTGACAGAAAGTTCTAAGGTTGTGGATGTGCTGTTGCTACTAGGGGTAAAACATTGATGCTTTGTCTAAGGATATTTGTGTTGATTACATTACGCACCATACTTAATACAATTATATGTTGTTCGCAACTTAATACTGGAAGGGGTTCGGATGATAACCTGAAGGTGGATTATTTAGGCATAGATGCATGCCGGATAGCGGTCTATGTACTTTGTCGTAATGCCCTGATTAAATCACATAGTAATCATCGTTGATATGTATTGAATCTTTATTTGTCAATTGCTCACCTGTAATTTGTTCACCCAGCATGTTAGTTATCTTATTGGAGAGACACCACTAGTGAACTATGGACCCCGGTCCATTCTTTTACATCTGAATACATTCTACTGCTTTTATTGTTCTTTGCAAACAAACACCATCTTCCACTCGATACGCTTAATCCTTTGTTTTCAGCAAGCCGGTGAGATTGACAACCTCACTGTTACGTTGGGGCAAAGTACTTTGATTGTGTTGTGCAGGTTCCACGTTGGCGCCGGTTTCACTGGTGTTGCGCCACACTACATTTCTCCACCAATAACCTTCACGTGCTTCTTGGCTCCTACTGGTTCGATAACCTTGGTTTCTTTCTGAGGGAAAAATTGCCGTTGTGCGCATCATACCTTCCTCTTGGGGTTCCCAACGGACGTGTACATCTACGCGCATCAAGCACTGTTTTCTGGCGCCGTTGCCGGGGAGATCAAGACACGCTGCAAGGGGAGTCTCCACTTCCAATCTCTTTACTTTGTTTTTGTCTTGCTTTATTTTATTTACTACTTTGTTTGCTGCACTTAAACAAAACACAAAAAAATTAGTTGCTAGCTTTACTTTATTTACTGTCTTGATCTCTATATCAAAAACACAAAAAAATTAGTTACTTGTCTTTATTTTATTTGCTTAGTTACTTTTACTACTGTTATAATGGGTACTCCTGAAAATACTAAGTTGTGTGACTTCAATAGCACAAATAATAATGATTTTATATGTACTCCTATTGCTCCACCCGCTACTGCAGCAGAATTTTATGAAATTAAACCTGCTTTACTAAACCTTGTTATGAGAGAGCAATTTTCTGGTGTTGGTACTGATGATGCTGCTGCCCATCTTAATAATTTTGTTGAACTTTGTGAAATGCAAAAGTATAAGGATATACATGGTGATATTATAAAACTAAAATTGTTTCCTTTCTCATTAAGAGGAAGAGCTAAAGATTGGTTGCTATCTTTGCCTAAGAATAGTATTGATTCATGGACTAAGTGTAAAGATGCTTTTATTAGTAAATATTATCCTCCTGCTAAGATTATATCTTTGAGAAGTAGCATAATGAATTTTAAACAATTTGATAATGAACATGTTGCTCAAGCATGGGAGAGAATGAAATCTTTGGTAAAGAATTGCCCAACCCATGGACTCGACTACTTGGATGATCATCCAAACCTTTTATGCAGGATTGAATTTTTCCTCGAGGAACCTATTGGATTCAGTCGCTGGAGGTACTTTTATGTCCATCACTTTGGGCGCCGCAACTAAATTACTTGATGATATGATGATCAATTACTCGAATGGCACACAGAAAGAACTCCTCAAGGTAAGAAGGTAAATTCTGTTGAAGAAACCTCTTCTTTGGGTGATAAGATTGATGCTATTATGTCTATGCTTGCAAATGGTAGATCTCATATTGATCCTAATAATGTTCCTTTAGCTTCATTGGTTGCTCAAGAAGAAAATGTTGATGTGAATTTCATTAAGAACAATAATTTCAACAATAACTATAGGCCATATCCTTTTAATAATGGTAGTGGTTATGGTAATTCTTATGGTAGATCTGTTTTGCCTAATGAAGAAAAGATATTGGAAATTGAAAGAACTACTAAGAGCTTTATGCAATCTCAATATGAGCAAAATCAATTGTTTACTAAAACTATGAATGAACAATCTGCCTTGTTGAAAAATATAGGAAATCAACTTGAGAATTTGAATGTGAAAATTTCTGGTTTGCAAACTAAACTTACAAGCGCTGAAAAGCGAATCTCATATATGTCTGAATCACAATCTTCCTTAATTAATAAAATGGCTGCTAAACCTGAGGATAATGATACAAAATTTTCTGCCACAGCAAATGCCATCCAAGTTAGAATTAATGATAATATTAGATTGTTGGCTGAATTGCATGCTAGGTGGGATAGAGAAGAAAAAGAAAAACTTGCTAAAGAAAATAATGTAGCTAAAGTATGGACTATTACCACCACTAGTAATGTTGATTCTTCACATGTTGCTGCACCTCCTACTATTAATGGTAGAATAATTGGTGTTGGCAATGTTTCTACTCGTAGTGCAAAGCGCACAAAATTGCCTGAAACTGCTGTTTGTGATAAAACTGCTAAATTTTTTCAAAATATTGGTGACAATGATTCCATTGCTGTAGAACATAATGGTTTAGACTTTGATGATTGTCATATTACTGAAGTTATAAAGTTCTTACAAAAACTTGCTAGAAGTCCCAATGCTAGTGCTATAAATTTAGCCTTTACAAAACACATTACAAATGCTCTCATTAAAGCGAGGGAAGAGAAATTAAAACTTGAAGCTTCTATTCCTAGGAAATTAGAAGATGGTTGGGAGCCCATCATTAAGATGAAATTCAATGATTTTGAGTGTAATGCTTTATGTGATCTTGGTGCAAGTATTTCTGTTATGCCTAAAAAGATTTATGATATGCTTGACTTGCCACCATTGAAGAATTGTTATTTGGATGTTAATCTTGCCGACAATGTTAAAAAGAAACCTTTGGGGAGGATTGATAATGTGCGCATTACGGTTAACAATAACCTTGTCCCCGTTGATTTTGTTGTCTTGGATATCGAATGCAATGCATCTTGTCCTATTGTGTTGGGAAGACCTTTTCTTCGAACCGTTGGTGCTCGTTATTGATATGAGGGAAGGTAATATTAAATATCAATTTCCTCTCAAGAAAGGTATGGAACACTTCCCTAGAAAGAGAATGAAGTTGCCTTTTGATTCTATTATTAGAACAAGCTATGATGTTGATGCTTCTACTCTTGATGTTACTTGATTTGCACTTTCTGCGCCTAGCTGAAAGACGTTAAAGAAAAAGCACTTCTTGGGAGATAACCCATGTGTTTATTTTACTACAGCAATTTTTGTTTAGTTGAGTCTTGGAAGTTGTTTACTACTGTAGCAACCTCTCCTTATCATGTTTTTGTGCCAAGTAAAGTTTCTATGTCAAAGTTGATGTTATATTTGGGATCGCTGCGCAGAAACAACATTGCTGTCTGTCACGAATTCTGGCACAAGTCTCTGTAAAAAATTCGAAAAAATCTGAAAATTTACGAGCGTGATCCTCAGATATGTACGCAACTTTCATTAGTTTTGAGTTTTTCCATTTGAGCAAGTTAAGTGCCCAGTACAGAAGCATCTTTACGGACTGTTCTGTTTATGACAGATTCTGTCTTTTATTTCGCATTGCCGCTTTTGCTATGTTGAATGAGTTTCTTTGTTCCATTAACTTTCAGAAGCTTTGTGCAATGTCCATAAGTGTTAAGAATGATTGTGTCACCTCTGAATATGTGAATTTGTGGTTATGCACTAACCCTCTCATGAGTTTGCTTGAAGTTTGTGTGAAGGAAGTTTTCAAGGGTCAAGAGAAGAGGATGATATACTATGATCAAGAAGAGTGAAAGGTCTAAGCTTGGGGATGCCCCGGTGGTTCATCCCTGCATATTTTAAGAAGACTCAAGCATCTAAGCTTGGGGATGCCCAAGGCATCCCCTTCTTCATCGACAACATTATCAGGTCACTTCTAGTGAAACTTTATTTTTATTCCGTCACATTCTTATGTTCTTTACTTGGAGCGTCGGTTTGTTTTTATTTTTATTTTGTTTTGAATAAAGTTGGATCTCACCATCCTTATATTGGAGATATTACGCTCCGCTTTTTCATATGGAACACTTGTGTTCTTAATTGTGCTTTAATGTTCATGGCGAAAGCTTATTGCTTCGTTAAATTGCTATTTGGTTGGAATTGGAAAATGATGCATATGGTTTGGCAATTTGGCAATTGTTTGAGCTCTCATAGATCATGTTTAAGCTCTTGCATCATGTAGTTTAATCCATTAATGAAGAACTACTGTAGAGCTTGTTTAATTTGGTTTGCATGATTGATCTCTCTAAGTCTAGATATTTTCGGGTAAAGTGTTTGAACAACAAGGAAGACAAGTGTAGAGCCTTATAATGCTTGCAATATTCTTGTGTGAGTTTTGTCTGCATCTGTTCATACTTGTGTTTGCTTCAAACAACCTTGCTAGCCCAAACCTTGTACTGAGAGGAAATGCTTCTCGTGCATCCAAACACCTTGAGCCAAAACCCATGCCATTTGTGTCCACCATATCTACCTATTACGTGGTATTTTTCTGCCATTCCAAAGTAAATTACTTGAGTGCTACCTTTAAATTTCATTCCTCTACCTCTGCAATATATAGCTCATGGGAAAAATAGCTTAAAAACTATTGTGGTGATGAATATGTAGTTATGTGTTTTAATTCTTATAAGTTGCTTGTTGAGCGGTAACCATGTTTTCTGGGGACGCCATCAACTTTACCTTTGTTGGATATCATGTGAGATGCTACGCATGTTCGTCTTGTCTGAAGTAGTGGACTTCGCGATCAAATGGTTTGAGTATGCATATGATTAGAGAAGAACATTGGGCCGCTAACTAAAGCCATGTATCATGGTGGAAGTTTCAGTTTGGACATACAACCTCAATCTCTTATGAGAATATTAACTATTGTTGAATGCTTAAGCATTAAAAAGAGGAGTCCATTATCTCGTTGTCTATGTTGTCCCGGTATGGATGTCTAAGTTGAGAATAATCAAAAGCGAGAAATCCAATGCGTGCTTTCTCCTTAGACACTTGTACAGGCGGCATAGAGGTACCCCTTTGTGACACTTGGTTGAAGCATATGTATACGATGAGAATCCGTGTTTTCCGAGATAGTAGGACAAGGTGCGAGCACTATTGGTACTCTATGCATGAGGCATGCAACTTGTAGGAAGTATTATGCATAGCACATATGAATTATTACTACCGTTGACAAAATTGTTTCTATGTTTTCAAAACAAAAAGCTCTAGCACAAAAATAGTAATCAATGCTTCCTCTGCGAAGGGCCAATCTTTTACTTTATTGTTGAGTCGGCTTTACCCATTCCCTTCTATCTTATAAGCAAACACTTGTGTTAACTGTGTGCATTGATTCTTACATGTTTACTTATTGCACCTGTTATATTACTCTATGTTGACAAATATCCATGAGATATACATGTTACAAGTTGAAAGCAATTGCTGAAACTTAATCATCCTTTGTGTTGCTTCAATGTATTCTACTATGAATTTATTGCTTATGAGTTAACTCTTATGCAAGTCTTATTGATACTTGTTTGAAAGTATTATTCATGAAAAGTTTTGCTATATGATTCATTTGCTTAGTCATTATCTTTGTTAGCAATCTTTTGTTTAGATCACTCCATTCATCTCATATGCTTTACAATAATGTTGATCAAGATTATGTTGGTAGCATGTCACTTCAGAAATTATTTGTGTTATCGTTTACCTACTCGGGGACGAGTAGGAACTAAGCTTGGGGATGCTTGATACGTCGCAAACGTATCTATAATTTCTTATGTTCCATGCTACTTTTATTACAATACTTGAGTGTTTTATACATACTTTACAGCGTTATTTTACATTTTCCGGCACTAACCTATTAACAAGATGCCGAAGTGCCGATTCTGTTGTTTTTCTGCTGTTTTTGGTTTCGAAATCCTAGTAAGGAAATATTCTCGGAATTGGACGAAATCAACGCCCAGGGGCCTATTTTTACACGAAGCTTCCAGAAGACCGAAAGGGAGACGAAGTGGGGCCACGAGGTGGCCAGACACCAGGGCGGCGCGGCCCAGGCCCTGGCCGCGCGGCCCTGTTGTGTCGGCGCCTCGCGTCGCCCTCTGACCTACCCTTCCGCCTACTTAAAGCCTCCGTCGCGAAACCCCCTTGCCGAGAGCCACGATACGGAAAACATTACTGAGAGGCCGCCGCCGCCAATCCCATCTCGGGGGATTCAGGAGATCGCCTCCGGCACCCCGCCGGAGAGGGGAATCATCACCGGAGGGGCTCTACATCATCATGCCCGCCTCCGGATTGATGCGTGAGTAGTTCATCCTTGGACTATGGGTCCATAGCAGTAGCTAGATGGTTGTCTTCTCCGCTTGTGCTTTCATTGTTATAGATCTTGTGAGCTGCCTAACATGATCAAGATCATCTATTTGTAATGCTACATGTTGTGTTTGGTGAGATCCGATGAATAGAGAATACTATGTTAAGTTGATTATCAATCTATCATATATGTGTTGTTTATGTTCTTGCATGCTCTCCGTTGCTAGTAGAGGCTCCGGCCAAGTTGATACTTGTAACTCCAAGAGGGGGTAATTATGCTCGATAGTGGGTTCATGCCTCCATTAAATCTGGGACAGTGACAGAAAGTTCTAAGGTTGTGGATGTGCTGTTGCTACTAGGGATAAAATATTGATGCTTTGTCTAAGGATATTTGTGTTGATTACATTACGAACCATACTGATGTCTACGGGTGCTTCTATTCTTGTAGACAGTGTTGGGCCTCCAAGAGCAGAGGTTTGTAGAACAGCAGCAAGTTTTCCCTTAAGTGGATCACCCAAGGTTTATCGAACTCAGGGAGGAAGAGGTCAAAGATATCCCTCTCATGCAACCCTGCAACCACAAAGCAAGAAGTCTCTTGTGTCCCCAACACACCTAATAGGTGCACTAGTTCGGCGAAGAGATAGTGAAATACAAGTGGTATGAATGAATATGAGCAGTAGTACGGCGCCAGAAAATAGCTCGCTGGCGTGCAGTTGATGGTAGTAATATTACAGGAAGTAAACATGCAGTAGTAACGCAGCAGTAATAATGCAGTAAAACAATAAACAAGCAGCGATAGCAGTATTTAGGAACAAGGCCTAGGGAATAGACTTTCACTAGTGGACACTCTCAACTTTGATCACATAACAGAATAGATAAATGCATACTCTACACTCTCTTGTTGGATGATGAACACATTGCGTAGGATTACACGAACCCTCAATGCCGGAGTTAACAAGCTCCACAATTCAATGTTCATATTTAAATAACCTTAGAGTGCATGAAAGATCGACACGACTAAACCAAGTACTAACATAGCATGCACACTGTCACCTTCATATCATGTAGGAGGAATAGATCACATCAATACCATCATAGCAATAGTTAACTTCATAATCTACAAGAGATCATAATCATAGCCTACGCCAAGTACTAACACGGATGCACACACTCTGTCACCATTACATCGTGCGGGAGGAATAAACTACTTTAATAACATCACTAGAGTAGCACATAGATAAATTGTGATACAAAACACATTGCAATCATAAAGAGATATAAATAAGCACTTCACTATGCCATTCATAACGGTGAATAAGTATTCTGTGAAATATAGCCTAAGAGACCCACACGGTGCACACACTGTCACCTTTACACACGTGGGACAAGGAGTCTCCGGAGATCACATAAGTAAAACTCACTTGACTAGCACAATGACATCTAGATTACAAGCATCATCATATGAATCTCAATCATGTAAGGCAGCTCATGAGATTATTGTATTGAAGTACATAGGAGAGAGATGAACCACATAGCTACCGGTACGGCCCCGAGCCTCAATGGAGAACTACTCCCTCCTCATGGGAGCAGCAGCGGTGATGAAGATGGCGGTGGAGATGGCAGCGGTGTCGATGGAGAAGCCTTCCGGGGGCACTTCCCCGCTCCGGCAGGGTGCCGGAACAGAGACTCTCGTCCCCCGGATCTTGGCTTCGCGATGGCGGCGGCTCGGAAGGTTTCCGTGGGTTTCGTCCTCCGTCATAGGGTTTTCGCGACGGAGGCTTTAAATAGGCGGAAGGGCAGCCTCGGAGGGGGCTCGGGGCCACCACACCATAGGGCGGCGCGGCCCCCTCCGGCCGCGCCGGGGGTGGTGTGGGGCCCCCGGGACTTCCTCCGGCGGCTCTCGAGTGTTCGGATGGTTCGGGAAAAATAGGAACCCGGGCGTTGATTTCGTCCGATTCCGAGAATATTTCGTTACTAGGATTTCGAAACCAAAAACAAGCGAGAAAACGAGAACCGGCACTTCGGCATCTTGTTAATAGGTTAGTTCCGGAAAATGCACGAATATAACATAAAGTGTGCATAAAACATGTAGATATCATCAATAATGTGGCATGGAACATAAGAAATTATCGATACGTTGGAGACGTATCGGCATCCCCAAGCTTAGTTACTGCTCGTCCCGAGCAGGTAAAACGATAACAAAGATAATTTTTGAAGTGACATGCCATCATAATCTTGATCATACTATTGTAAACATATGTAATGAATGCAGCGATCAAAACAATGGTAATGACATGAGTAAACAAATGAATCATAAAGCAAAGACTTTTCATGAATAGTACTTCAAGACAAGCATAAATAAGTTTTGCATAAGAGTTAACTCATAAAGCAATAAATCAAAGTAAAGGTGTTGAAGCAACACAAAGGAAGAATAAGTTTCAGCGGTTGCTTTCAACTTATAACATGTATATCTCATGGATATTGTCAACGTAGAGTAATATAACAAGTGCAATATGCAAGTATGTAGGAATCAATGCACAGTTCACACAAGTGTTTGCTTCTTAAGGTGGAGGGAGATAGGTAAACTGACTCAACAGTAAAAGTAAAAGAAAGGGATTTCTATTTTCGTGCCCTCGGTTCCTTAGTTGTACTCAGTTTTCCCCAGCTCCTTAGTTTTTCCTCAGTTTTACCCCCAAACGTTTGTCCGAAACCCGCGAAGCAACTCGGACGGCGGGATTCCCGTTTAGTTGACCGTTCGTCACGTGTGGGGCCGCGTCGTGTGGGGCCGCGTCGTGTGGGCCCGCGTCGCGTGGGGCTGGTAGAAAGGGACCGCGTGGGACGGACGAGAAGCGTTTGGTTGCACGTGAGCGGAGCTGGGTTCCGTCTCTCTCGGCCCCAAATTGGCATTATTTAGTGCACCTTTTTCCCCTCTTTCTCTCCGTCCTTTTCACCAAATTAGTATAAAATCTAGAGAAGCTTGCATTTCTGACTTTCTTCAATTATTTGTGCCTTTTGGCCCTCGTTGTTTGCCCAATATGGCAGCAAATCTAGTACTCCCTCCGGTCCATATGTATGTAGTTAAATCTAGAAGCAAATCTCCAGGATAATGTACGATAAATTCACAGTCATAGTAAATCAAGAAAACTAAGTACGGCCAACAAAATATAGTAGACTAGGGATAGATAATCCCTAGATAATATGGATAGATAATAGGCTGCATACACAAGCAGCCAACATAGTAACAGGTTCTTCACAGCACCATCATATTAACATAACAACAAGGGATCCCTAGCTAACAACAAAGGGATCCCAACAACAAACTAGGAGGCAGCAGCAGCAGCAGCAGCACACGTCCAGGGACTCCGCCTACCCCATCCGGCTCTGCCTCCACTTGTTGCTCTTGCTCCCCTTGGGAGCCTTGGGCTTGAGCGGAGGCATGCGGCCGGCGGAGATCTCCACCCGCCGCAAGCCGCGGAGGTGCATGCCGAGCGCCACGTGCTTGGCGCGGAAGGAGTGGACGTTCACCGTCGTGCCGACGTTGGGGAAGGTGTTGCCGATGTTCTCGGCATGCGTGACGAGGCGGTTGAAGTCCGTGGCGCCGAGTCTCCCGGTGCGAAGGGCACCCGTACACCTCCTTGGCGAAGTAGGAGATGTACTGGCCGACCTGCGGCCTCCGCAGGACCTCGGCGAGTCTTGACGTCCTCCTCCTCTTCGTCGCTGCCGACGTCGCTGCCGGACATCTGATCCATATCAAACGAGAAACTAGTGAATGAGTTGCAACGATGACTAACGTACATGATAACAAAGTTAAGAAAAACGAGTCAGCCTCGGTTAGAGTGGACATGATTATATATCTACGGGGAAGGTGTTAGCGAACTAAAGCTCATGCACAACGGATTTGTACACGGCAATGGTTCGCTGAACCCTCCTCGTAAAAATTTGTGCCCAACCATTCATCATAGGCAAAGAAACAGATTCTAGATCTGAACTAGATCTAAACTTGAACACATTCGAGATTATTTGCAAAATTAAACGGTTGATATCTTTTGATTAGTGCATAAAATAACTGATTGAGATCCCATGATTACTTGCATAAATTAACCGATTGAGATCCAATATTACTTGCATAAATTAACCGAACAGACCGAACCCCAAATCTTAAACGAAATCAAGAAGTGATCAAAACAAAATGGAATAAAATCGGCGCAAATATTAGCCCAATACTCATCCATCTACGGATCCATCTACACCAGCAAAAATAGGGTTCAAAAAGGAATGGGGAACAAAAAAGGAAGCAAACCGTAGTTACCTCGTTCCATGGGTCCTCCAGGGAGGTGTCGTAGGGGTTCGGGGCGGGACGTACGGCACGGGGTCGTAGGGGTCGACCCATCCCGCCGGGATCCGACCGCCACCGGCGGCAGCAGCGTCCGATGCACCGGCGGCGGCGGCGGCGGCGGAGGCGTCGTCGTCCGTATAGGGGACGGCGCCGAAGATGGAGGCGTCGCGCTTTGCGCCCACCTCGACGATGGGATTGGCATTCTCCTTGTCCATCTCTACGGCGGAGGAAGAGGAAGAGGGAGAGGGAGAGGGTTTTTTGCTTTGGAGAAGATGATGGGACGTGAGAGAGTTGGCGATGCGTGAGCGAGTGAGAGTGACGGAGAGAGTGCGAGGAGGCGTCTATAAAGGCGAGGGGTGGTTAATGCGACCCGCGTCCTACGCGTGCACCGGTGCACGTCCGCACGTCTTGGACTTCGCAACGCGACACGCGTCCACGATTGCACGTCTCGACTTCTCCACCGCGACCCGCGTCTACGCGTCAACAATTGCACGTGTCCTCGAGTCTAACCCCGGAAATTTAGATATACTCAGGTATACCCTCGAGTCTTATACTAGCATTTTTTGTGTGCTCAATTTTCCCCTCGAGTGCTAATACTGGCTAGTGCAATATACTCAGTTTTACCCTCAAGTGGCTGGTCAACAGAGAGTCAACAAATGGGATTAACTAGTTAAATGAGTCATTTAATGTGCAAAAAAATCCTAAAAAGAGTGGCACTTACTCATGGAGTCTTTACCACAAATTGCCACTTCTCAAATCATAGATAAATCATAGATAAATCAAGTTTTACCACAAATTGCCACTTCTCAAATCACCTAGTAGCTATGAAGGTGCATGGTTTTCCACAACAAGCCCTTCCCAAAACAGCTTCCCCCAAATCATACTTTGTCTAAATGAGGCCACAATTCTCACATCGATGTATATTGGTATTGCAAATAGTTTGAGGTAGGCCAAGATGGGTTTCATTGTACAAAACACACATTTTCCATTTTTCAAATCTCAAATTTGAATCCCTTAGTCTGTTTACTACTCGAGTGCCCTTGGTTTCTTGATAGTACTCGGTTTTGCCCTCTCTCTTCACAAATTCTCGCGGACGTGCATCATCGCCCGATTGGTCTAGCCCATGTCACGCGGATCGTGCCCGCCGACCGTTGATCGTATGATATAGGGAACGGGCAGGGATAACCCCTCTCTCTCTCGTTGGCGGTTAATTAGCTTCCACCCTCTAAGTATGCTCGAAGGGCGGTTTTACGTATTATTTTTCACGCGCTAAAAATTATAAACTATTTTAGGCGTTACTTTTCACGCAAAAAAATGATAAACCATCAACAATTTGTTGTAGCCATTACTTTTCACGCAAAAAAAATGATAAACCATCACCGATTTGTTGTTGCCATTACTTTTCACGCAAAAAAATGATAAACCATCAACAATTTGTTGTAGCCATTACTTTTCACGCAAAAAAATGATAAACCATCACCGATTTGTTGTTGCCATTACTTTTCACGCAAAAAAAATGATAAACCATCACCGATTTGTTGTTGCCATTACTTTTCACGCAAAAAAATGATAAACCATCAACAATTTGTTGTAGCCATTACTTTTCACGCAAAAAAAATGATAAACCATCACCGATTTGTTGTTGCCATTACTTTTCACGCAAAAAAATGATAAACCATCAACAATTTGTTGTAGCCATTACTTTTCACGCAAAAAAAATGATAAACCATCACCGATTTGTTGTTGCCATTACTTTTCACGCAAAAAAAAATGATAAACCATCACCTAATTTGTTACAAAAGCTGGTTTCAGTGAGACCTAACCAAGTTTGGCATACATGATGGCATACCTATAACAACAAGGAATATCTAAAAGGGAAAGTTTCGGAAAATTTGAAATTTAGGGTGAAATGATGCCATACATGATGCTGTTTTTCGAGGTTTTGACTCGAAAATCAATTGGGTATTATAAAGGGAAATAAAAAGTTCGAAAAATGTAAAAACGAAACAATCTATCTATCTATGTATAGAAGATCAGCTGTATGAAATTTGAGGTTATTTAGAGAAGGTAGAAAAAATCACCTTGTTAGAAAAGTCTGGTTTCAGTCGAGACGAAACGGCATGCGCTTAAGCAAAGTGATTTTTTCGAACATCTCCAAATGACCACAAATTTTCCATACATGATGCCATACGTGTAACAACAAGGAACCCTATCTAAAAAGTGTCAAAAAAGTTTGCCCAACCGTATAGCTCTATCAAAAAGAACCTCACCATGGCGCTAGTATAATTTTGGGATAGTTACAAACTTTCGTTACCTAACCTTCAACATGAAACTTGTTTCAAATTCATTTTGGCCTACGAGAAACAAATCCCAACTTGATTCGAGCACCACGGACTCCAAACGATGCCGATGCCGATATCGGCATGGTCGAACGGCTATGCTCGCCGCCACTCGCTAGGTCAACGTCGGGATGCACCCTCAATCCCGTCCCCTCATTCGATCACCGACACACCGGAGATACCGCCGAGGCCAATGCCGAACGTACATGCCGATGCCAATGCCGAACATGCATGCACGCCGCGCGTGGGCACGGCCACGCCGACCCGCTATGCTCGGACGCCACGGACCGCCGCGAGGTCTTTCCCTTCGCCACCACACTCTCCTAGCACCCACCTATACACGCCGGAAAGGAGAGACACTAGTTTTCTCTACATTGCTCGTGTTCGTGTCCGACACGGTCGATCAAAGTTTTGACGTAGTCTTCGATGTCGTCGACCATTTCTTCTCTTCTTTGCATGGTTAAACGCGTCTAGTTCATATCTATCTAATGCGTCCGGTCTCGCCTCATGCGGTTCATTGTGGACGTCGATCTCATCTCGGCACCCCGCATGCCACCTCCTCCGTGCCATCGCTGTAGAGCTCCATTTAAAAATCTAATCCTACCCGTGTATTGCCCCTTGTATCAGCGTCATGGCCCCACTTGTCATTCGATATACCGAAGCCCCACTCGTTCGCGTTTTGGTCGTGGATACAGCGATGCTTACGGTCAAACAAAGATGGATGGTCCGACGTGTCTTTGCGGGCTCTACGTGGCCCCACTAGTCGGAAGATAACGGTCAACCGTCGGGCAATCGGCCGTTACATCACGTGTGATGGTTTCAGACAAAAGTTTGGGTAAAACTGAGGAAAAACTAAGGAGCTGGGGAAAACTGAGTACAACTAAGGAACCGAGGGCACGAAAATAGAAATCCCTAAAAGAAAGGTCCTTCAAAGAGGAAAGCATCGATTGCTGTATTTGTGCTAGAGCTTTTATTTTGAAAACATGAAACAATTTTGTCAACGGTAGTAATAAAGCATATGAGTTATGTAAATTATATCTTACAAGTTGCAAGCCTCATGCATAGTGTACTAATAGTGCCCGCACCTTGTCCTACTTAGCTTGGACTACCGGATCTTCGCAATGCCATGTTTCAACCAAGTGTCACAAAGGGTACCTCCATGCCGCCTCGTACAAAGGTCTAAGGAGAAAGCTCGCATTTTGGATTTCTCGCTTTTGATTATTCTCAACTTAGACATCCATACCGGGACAACATGGACAACAGATAATGGACTCCTCTTTAATGCATAAGCATGTAGCAATAATTATTATTCTCATATGAGATTGAGGATATATGTCCAAAACTGAAACTTCAACCATGATTCATGGCTTTAGTTAGCGGCCCAATGTTCTTCTCTAACAATATGCATGCTCCAATCATTAAGGTGGCAAATCCTTCAGACAAGACGGACATGCATAGCAACTCACATGATATTCAATAAAGAGTAATTGATGGCGTTCCCCAGAAGCATGGTTATCGCACAACAAGCAACTTAGTAAGAGATAAAGTGCATAAGTACATATTCAATACTACGATAGTTTTTAAGGCTATTTTGTCCCATGAGCTATATATTGCAAAGGTGAATGATGGAATTTTAAAGGTAGCACTCAAGCAATTTACTTTGGAATGGCGGAGAAATACCATGTAGTAGGTAGGTATGGTGGACACAAATGGCATAGTGGTTGGCTCAAGGATTTGGATGCATGAGAAGTATTCCCTCTCGATACAAGGCTTAGGCTAGCAAGGTTATTTGAAACAAACACAAGGATGAACCGGTGCAGCAAAACTCACATAAAAGACATATTGTAAACATTATAAGACTCTACACCGTCTTCCTTGTTGTTCAAACTCAATACTAGAAATTATCTAGACCTTAGAGAGACCAATTATGCAAACCAAATTTTAGCAAGCTCTATGTATTTCTTCATTAATGGGTGCAAAGTATATGATGCAAGAGCTTAAACATGAGCACAACAATTGCCAAGTATCACATTATCCAAGACATTTTACCAATTACTACATGTAGCATTTTCCAATTCCAACCATATAACAATTTAACGAAGAGGAAACTTCGCCATGAATATTATGAGCTAAGAACACATGTGTTCATATGAACCAACGGAGCGTGTCTCTCTCCCACACAAGGATGAACTTATTCAGAGAATGAAAATAACAAAACAAAAATAAAAGCACACACGGACGCTCCAAGTAAAGTACATAAGATGTGACCGAATAAAAATATAGTTTCAAGAGAAGGAACCTCGATACTTTGTCGATGAAGAAGGGGATGCCTTGGGCATCCCCAAGCTTAGACGCTTGAGTCTTCTTAGAATATGCGGGGTGAACCACGGGGGCATCCCCAAGCTTAGAGCTTTCACTCCTCTTGATCATAGTATATCATACTCCTCTCTTGACCCTTGAAAACTTCATTCACACCAAACTTCAAGCAAACTCATTAGAGGGTTAGTGCATAATCAAAAATTCACATGTTCGGAGGTGACACAAACATTATTTACACTTCTGGACATTGCATAAAGCTACTGGACATTAATGGATCAAAGAAATTCATCCAACATAGCAAAAGAGGCAATGCGAAATAAAAGGCAGAATCTGTCAAAAACAGAACAGTCCGTAAAGATGAATTTTAAAGTGGCACCAGACTTGCTCAAATGGAAAAACTCAAAACTAATGAAAGTTGCGTACATATCTGAGGATCACGCTCGTAAATTGGCAGATTTTTTCGAATTTTCTACAGAGACTTGTGCCCAAATTCGTGACAGACAGCAATGCTGTTTCTGCGCAGCGATCCCAAATATAACATCAACTTTAACATAGAAACTTTACTTGGCACAAAAACATGATAAGGAGAGGTTGCTACAGTAGTAAACAACTTCCAAGACACAAATATAAAACAAAGTACTGTAGTAAAAAAACACATGGGTTATCTCCCAAGAAGTTCTTTCTTTATAGCCATTAAGATGGGCTCAGCAGTTTTAATGATGCACTCGCAAGAAATAGAAGTTGAAGCAAAAGAGAGCATCAAGAGGCAAATTCAAAACACATTTAAGTCTAACATGCTTCCTATGCATAGGAATCTTGTAAATAAACAAGTTCATGAAGAGCAAAGTAACAAGCATCGGAAGATAAAACAAGTGTAGCTTCAAAAATTTCAGCACATAGAGAGGCATTTTAGTAACATGAAAATTTCTACAACCATATTTTCCTCTCTCATAATAACTTTCAGTAGCATCATGAGCAAACTCAACAATATAACTATCACATAAAGCATTCTTATCATGAGTCTCATGCATAAAATAATTACTACTCCCAACATAAGCATAATTAATTTTATTAGTTGTAGTGGGAGCAAATTCAACAAAGTAGCTATCAAATTTAGGAGGTATAGTATCATCAAAGTAAATTTTCTCCTCAATGCTTGGGGGACTAAAAATATCATGCTCATCAAAGCCAGCTTCCCCAAGCTTAGAATTTTCCATAGCATTAGCAACAATAGTGTTCAAAGCATTCATATTAATATGTTCCATGGGTTTTTTAATTTTCGCATCAAACCATCCATGTCTTAAATCAGGAAATAGAATAAGAAGCTCATTGTTGTCCATTATGCCAAACTAG
The DNA here is from genome assembly GCF_022539505.1 of Lolium rigidum. Lineage (NCBI taxonomy): Eukaryota > Viridiplantae > Streptophyta > Magnoliopsida > Poales > Poaceae > Lolium > Lolium rigidum. Next base: position 350,096,051 of record NC_061510.1, read on the forward strand.
TGTAAACAAGAAACCAAATGTCGCAATTGCAGAGTCTAAAGGAAATAGCTTCGAGTACTTACAAAGGCGCCGGAAAATATCTTGGTAGCCGAGATCCGGAGTGTGAGTACCTTTTACCTTTCCTCACCGGCAGCGGCGCCAGAAAAGTGCTTGATGTCTACGGGTGCTTCTATTCTTGTAGACAGTGTTGGGCCTCCAAGAGCAGAGGTTTGTAGAACAGCAGCAAGTTTTCCCTTAAGTGGATCACCCAAGGTTTATCGAACTCAGGGAGGAAGAGGTCAAAGATATCCCTCTCATGCAACCCTCGCAACCACAAAGCAAGAAGTCTCTTGTGTCCCCAACACACCTAATAGGTGCACTAGTTCGGCGAAGAGATAGTGAAATACAAGTGGTATGAATGAATATGAGCGAGTAGTACGGCGCCGAGAAAATAGCTCGCTGGCGTGCGGTTGATGGTAGTAATATTGCAGGAAGTAAACATGCGGTAGTAACGCAGCAGTAGTAATGCGATAAAACAATAAACAAGCAGCGATAGCGATATTTAGGAACAAGGCCTAGGGAATAGACTTTCACTAGTGGACACTCTCAACTTTGATCACATAACAGAATAGATAAATGCATACTCTACACTCTCTTGTTGGATGATGAACACATTGCGTAGGATTACACGAACCCTCAATGCCGGAGTTAACAAGCTCCACAATTCAATGTTCATATTTAAATAACCTTAGAGTGCATGAAAGATCGACACGACTAAACCAAGTACTAACATAGCATGCACACTGTCACCTTCATATCATGTAGGAGGAATAGATCACATCAATACCATCATAGCAATAGTTAACTTCATAATCTACAAGAGATCATAATCATAGCCTACGCCAAGTACTAACACGGATGCACACACTCGTCACCATTACATCGTGCGAGGAGGAATAAACTACTTTAATAACATCACTAGAGTAGCACATAGATAAATTGTGATACAAAACACATTGCAATCATAAAGAGATATAAATAAGCACTTCACTATGCCATTCATAACAGTGAATAAGTATTCTGTGAAATATAGCCTAAGAGACCCACACGGTACACACACTGTCACCTTTACACACGTGGGACAAGGAGTCTCCGGAGATCACATAAGTAAAACTCACTTGACTAGCACAATGACATCTAGATTACAAGCATCATCATATGAATCTCAATCATGTAAGGCAGCTCATGAGATTATTGTATTGAAGTACATAGGAGAGAGATGAACCACATAGCTACCGGTACAGCCCCGAGCCTCAATGGAGAACTACTCCTCCTCATGGGAGCAGCAGCGGTGATGAAGATGGCGGTGGAGATGGCAGCGGTGTCGATGGAGAAGCCTTCCGGGGCACTTCCCCGCTCCGGCAGGGTGCCGGAACGAGACTCCTGTCCCCCGGATCTTGGCTTCGCGATGGCGGCGGCTCCGGAAGATTTCCGTGGGTTTCGTCCTCCGTCATAGGGTTTTCGCGACGGAGGCTTTAAATAGGCGGAAGGGCAGCCTCGGAGGGGGCTCGGGGCCACCACACCATAGGGCGGCGCGGCCCCCTCCGGCCGCGCCGGGTGTGGTGTGGGGCCCCCAGTGGCTTCCCTCCGGCGGCTCTCGGGTGTTCCGGATGGTTCCGGGAAAAATAGGAACTCGGGCGTTGATTTCGTCCGATTCCGAGAATATTTCGTTACTAGGATTTCGAAACCAAAAACAGCGAGAAAACAGGAACCGGCACTTCGGCATCTTGTTAATAGGTTAGTTCCAGAAAATGCACGAATATGACATAAAGTGTGCATAAAACATGTAGATATCATCAATAATGTGGCATGGAACATAAGAAATTATCGATACGTTGGAGACGTATCACATACTTAATGCAATTATATGTTGTTCGCAACTTAATACTGGAAGGGGTTCGGATGATAACCTGAAGGTGGATTATTTAGGCATAGATGCATGCTGGATAGCGGTCTATGTACTTTGTCGTAATGCCCTGATTAAATCACATAGTAATCATCGTTGATATGTATTGAATCTTTATTTGTCAATTGCTCACCTGTAATTTGTTCACCCAAGCATGTTAGTTATCTTATTGGAGAGACACCACTAGTGAACTGTGGACCCCGGTCCATTCTTTTACATCTGAATACATTCTATCGCTTTTACTCGTTCTTTGCAAACAAACACCATCTTCCACTCGATACGCTTAATCCTTTGTTTTCAGCAAGCCGGTGAGATTGACAACCTCACTGTTACGTTGGGGCAAAGTACTTTGATTGTGTTGTGCAGGTTCCACGTTGGCGCCGGGTGTTGCGCCGCACTACATTCCTCCACCAACAACCTTCACGTGCTTCTTGGCTCCTACTGGTTCGATAACCTTGGTTTTTTTCTGAGGGAAAACTTGCCGCTGTGCGCATCATACCTTCCTCTTGGGGTTCCCAACGGACGTGTACATCTACGCGCATCAATCGTACATTGTGTGTTTAGATTTTTGCACGACTGAAGTAAGAGACGGGGAAGGAGGGGTTAATATAGACCGGCGGCGAGATAGGAAACCTCCTGCGCGGCGTCGTGGCGGGAGAGTTTCCAGCGCGGCGTCGTGGCGGGAGAGTTTCCAGCGCGGCGGCGTGGCGGGAAATCTCCCGCGCGGTGCCCTGGCGTCACTGACAGTGTGGCCCCATCGCAAAACGTGAGGCGCCGGCTCGCCCAATTCGTGCCCTTTGCGAAGGGGCCGCACGGAATTGCCGGCGCTTCTATTGGGCTCGAAAACTAACCGGCGCTTTTTTGGACGCGTCGTGTGAGCCCATTTTAACCGCTGACCGCTAAAACGCTATTGGACCGTTATGGAGCGTCCCCGGTGGAGATGCTCTTATTGGGATCTGCTAGAGGTTCTCGAAACAAGAGCTTGCAAACCGGATCCTTTTGTGAACGTTTAGCCTCCATCATGTCTTTGTTTGCTCTATCATGTCTTTGGTTGGTAATTCGTTAAATGGAGTAGATAGACAATCTAAGGCTTTTATCCGGATTGGGCTCTGCCTTATGTTGGTCTATTTGGAGAACTAGAAATGATATAATTTTCAATAAAAACCCTCATTTCATTCCTCGCAGGTTGTTCATATGGTCTCCCATTGGATCCAGCTTTGTGCCTTACTCTCCCCGGTGGGGCAGCGGGATGCCATGGCTTCTGGATGCACACGGCTCCTGATGGTCGCTCAGCATATCTTATGCCAGGCTGGTTGGCGAGATACTAGAAGACTAAGCTGATTTGTAGTCATAGTATGGGTTTTTTTTTTCGATGGTTTTTTTTTTGTAGCCCTATTTCAAAAAAAAATCAAAGGTTAACGGACCATTTTCTCTCGCGGGCAAAGAGCCGGGTAAACTGTATCCTGAACGCACGGCACAGGGCAAAGAGATGTTGCAGTGAATTATACAAACACCATTTGCATTTCGCGTCGGTCCAAACGCGGGGCAGTGCACGCTGGAGATGCTTCTGCCGCTGCTACTGTGTTTGCGTGGGCATCAGGGCAGGGCATGCATGGCACGGCCTCTGCTGGATCTGCGAACCGCACTAGTCTGTTGCTCTCCAGGCAACAACAGTTCAGTAACCATCTGATCTACTCACCACTCCTCTTGTTTTGTTTCGGGGAAAGATTCCGGCACCAGCACGGTCACGGTACGCACGGGGGACCGCGCACCATGTCGTCTGCTTCCTTCGCGTCTACTGTATCACTTCACTTGCACGCACGACCTATGCTCCCTTCAGATCAGGTCACGCTCATACATGTCGGTTAACTCGCATCTCGTCAGAGCACTCCATCATGATGCGTGTTCTTTTTGTGAGATCAATACTATGTCTAGTTCCAACTTCCCAGCAAAGAAAACAGTAATATTGTGTATACAACACACACATATTATGTCGACGTTTGTTTAAGTGCTTGTAGTCGTCGCTAGATGATTTAAAGATTTGTTTGTAATTTTTATTATTTTTATGATTTCTTATACTACTGTTGTTGTGGATTTTTACACATATTATGGTTCACCATCATATCCCTCCACCACTTTCAACTCGATTATCTTCTCTTCACGCCATAGTTTCATTTCGTGATGCACTACGCACAGAAAGGATGGACAATGATGATCAGGTGATTCACTGGGTGTGTTTGGTTTGGAAACCAAGTAGAATGTAATGCTATGGTTTCATTCAGGGAACGGGTTGATTCCATCCTCGTGTTTGGTTTGAGCTGAAAAATATAATGGGTTGGTTCCATTTATATGTTTGGTTGGAGAGTGGAATGGGACAGATTCTAGGAATAGAATATGCGAGCACACACATGGGATGAGTTTAGCAGAAAAAGTTATAAGATAAGAGAAGTGATAGGTGAGCATGGGGTGGATTTAGCGCAGGAAGATTCCATCAATTTTGATGTTTGCGTGCATTTCGGATCTAGAGGGTGTATTCTCTTTTGAGAAACCACCTTGTTCCATTTCTCAACTAAACACTGGAATGAAATGTAGATGTGGAATCACTCCATTACATTCCACTCCGTGACCTCAACCATACACAAGTGATTCTAAGTTCTTCGACATCACCTCTCAAGCTTCATGCTTTTCTTTCAATGTCCGTTAAGATCAATTATATCAAATTCTTCATGTAGAGTCAATCTTATATTTTCTTTGAGCCAATCTGCCATATCGTTGTTCTGCACAACATCATGTTGTAAGTTTTATGTTTCGAGCACCAAAGATATTCATGCCTATAAAAATATACAAGATGATAGCTCACACCTGCGTTTCTCTCGCCTTACTCTCTTCAACCGCTTCTCTTTAATGCAATGTTGTAAATCGTGATTGTCTCTACACCAAAATGTGTCCACACTAATGGAGCTATTCTGTTTTTGCTACCGATTCCCAATTTTATTAGTCGTAGCTCGTAATTTCACCTTCCCATACATAGTTCATCAAGATCAAACTCAATCAAATATATAAACACGATCGATTTTTTCCTAAATTAAGTTTGTTTGGATAGAAAAAAGAGAGGAGGTAAATGCACCATCTCGAAAAGAGATATCCCTTGTTTGTGCTCAGCTCTACCCAGGGACATGCAAATACTTTGAGGGACCCGCCGGCAGACAAGTATGGGCCACCATGTAGGTCCGTCATCATGCAAGTATAGACAATGTAAAATACTCCCCTCGACACATATTACTTGTTGACACATATTACTTGTTGCCGTTTAGTACCCTTGGGAGGGAATACTACTAGAAAGTGGGCAAAATTTGTGAAATTCAAATGTTACATGAATCAAGGACACGACCAAACAAAACATGGTCCGAGCGAACATGTTTGTGCTCAGCTGTTTCTACACAAGAACTACGGCTCTTTTTTTTTACACGGCCATGAAGATGCAGCTTGCTTCTATGCAACTTCTCATGTTTTTTCATACGAAAAGAACCCATTGGATTTTCATTTCGAAAATATGATGTGCAGTGCTGGCTATTCACTCATTCAGTTACATGATGAAGATCATTGCTCTTCAGTTCAGGGTGTCGCGACGCGAAGGCCGGGGACACGGGGATTCAGCAGACACGCACCAGCATGGCATAAACGCTCCGTGCAGTAGAGCTTTGGAGTTAAGCGACGTGCGTGTACAGCGCGTACGTGTACGATTGCTAGGGTCAATTAAGGTGGCGAAACAACGACGACGACGGCGACTAGTGTCTAGTGGTAATGAAGAGCGAGGAGGCCCCTCCCCTGCCTGCCGTAAACATCTCGAGAGCTCACATCAGCTGTTAGAGCATCTCCACTCGTCCCCCCGAACAGGCTCCCGGCGAGCATTTTTTACATCCGGACGGCGAAAATCGGCCCAGTAGCGCCCCCGGTTCCTCGTTTTCGTCCGGATTTGGCCCTTCATCCATCCGGCGAGCCCACGCCGTCCCCGGTCCCCCGGGGCGCGCTCGGGGACTCCGGATGAAACGTTTTGGCGCGAAACACCGTGTGGACCCGCGTAGTCCGCGACAGAAAACCAAATCTCGTCGATTTTCCCTCCATTCCCTCCAATTTGCTTGCATATCCCCATTCTCTCCCGCCGAATTTCTCCATTCCCCTCGTCTTCCGAGTCCCGGCTTCCGGCGGCGCCTTCTCCTCCACCACCGCTCTCCTCCTCATCTTCTCGTCCACCACAATGCCGCCGGAGGGACGACGAGGAAGCCGCGGGCGAGGAAGCGAGCGGCCGCCGGGCATGACGAACGCACGGTGGGCGGCGGACGAGAAACGGCGCGAGGTCGAAACAAGCCGCAGGGCGGAGAGGGTGAAAAAGCCGCCGCTAAGAGGGCGGCGGCGGCGGCCCGAGAGGAGCAAGCGAGGAAGATGAGCATGGCCTTCAGCGGCGGCGGCGGCTCCATGTTCCCCGGCCAATGGCCGGCGCAAGGTACAAGCAATTCCCCGTCGACCTTCTCCCCTACGATGTACTCGCCGTCGACGACTGCCATGTTCCAAGAGGGCGCCTACGTCCAACCGTCCAGGTTCACGCCGTCGCCGCCCGAGCCTGACATCGACGGCAGCGGCGGCCAGTTCGAGGGCACCTCGCCGGTCATGCGACGAGGGCCGCTCCCGTTCGGTGCGACGGCGGCGCCGAACGATGGGGCGATCCACGAGATGATGACCTCCGGCTCCGTGGCCGCCGCCGCGAGCCCGGGGTTCTTCATGGACGCCGCCGCCGCGAGCCCGGGGTTCTTCACGCAAGAGGAGGCGAGGGCGACGGCAGCTGTGGCAGCGCGCAAGGATCATGTGGAGGATGTTGCCGACGGAAGCCAAGCCGTCGAAGAACAAGAAGACGAAGAACAAGGAGAGACAACTCAAGCCGACGTCAACTCCGTCGAAGGGGAAGAAGAAGAGGAAGAAGGACTCGCCGCCTGCCGAACCGCGTATCAAATGGACGCCGAAGGAAGAGGAGTGCCTCGCCGAAGCTTGGATGACCGTGTCCACGAATGGCATAATCGGTGCCAATCAGTCGTTCGACACCTATTGGCTTCGAGTGAAGCAGGCGTACGAGGAACGCAAACTCGTCGATCCCTACTTCAACAAGACGAACATGAACGTGTACCGGGGAGAGAAGGCAATGGCCACCCATTGGGGGATCATGCAGACGGCGTGCAGCAAATGGCACGGCATACAGGAGGAGTTCGAGAAACGGCCGATCAGCGGCCATGACTTGGAGCAAAAGGTATGTTCCGTCGACCCTGCATCACCGAGGTACATCGTCGTTAGCTGACCCGTTTCGCCGCGCTCTTTTTTCCCCAGCTGCGCCGAGCTTTGGACATGTACACGGACGACACCGGCCTGCAGTTCAAGTTCCTCAACGTCTACGCCCGCCTCGAGCACTGCGAGAAGTGGAAGGAAACTCGCACAACCCTCTCGAAGAGCAAGACCGAGCAAGTACAACCCCGACGCTCCGGCGGCTTGCGCGGCGGAAGGGCGCCCGAACTCGGCCGAAGAAGGCCGAAAGAGCTCAAACGGACGGACGAGTCCCGCCGACAAGATGCAGGCGTCGATCGACAAGTGCTTGGCCGACTTGAGGTTGCACGCCGACGGAAGGAACGACAAGTTCGACGGCAGGTGGCGGGAGATGCTCGCCAACCAGGGCGCCCGGATCGCACTGCTGAAGACGACGGCGACGGCGAAGAAGAGGAACACAGATTTGGCGTTCCTGATGGGCGGCGGCGACATGGAACTGATGGACGAGGAGACGAGGAATTGGTACCAGGGCCACCGCAGCGACATCCTCCGAGCCCCTCCGGCGTGTCCTTCGTCTTCTCCACCGGCTCCTACCTGGTCTACCCCACCATCTACCTCGTCGACTGCGGCTGCTTCGACGTCCACTGCCGCTGCTTCCTCGCCGGCCGCCACAGCCGTTTCGGCCACGGCGTGTGAGGAAACTGGTCCGTCGGACACCGCCGTGCCGGCCGGGACTGCCGACGAGCCTGTCTCCGTGTAATTTCCCTCCAATCGCCGATCTGTGGCTGATCCTTTTGCTCCTTTTGCCGATCAACTGGCCGTGCTTGTAGCGCGGAACGACGATTTGTTTGAACTTAAACTCTATCCGCCGAACTCCGGGTGGACGACTGGAAATACGGTACTCCCTACGACTTAATTTCGTCCAATCCGACAGTTGTTTCGTCCGGATTTGGGCGTGGGGAGCGCCAACGAGTGGGGATTCTCTTACTTCCACGGAAATGCAAAGGCGCTGGCCGTCGACTGTTCCCTCTTCCCGTCGACAACAACAATGGCTAATTGGCGATTCATCGATGCAGACAATGTCTCGATGATTGTATTTTTGGACGAGCGATATTTAATTTAAACCATAGATGCACTGGAAGGTGGGTCCAGCACGCATATTAATGTGACCTGATTGAGAACTTTTATTTTCTATTTTACAACCTTCGTCTGAAAATAAGCGAGTAACTTTATATAGATACGGATATATGTACGCGCTATATATTCATATATATCAGAGGGGTTCAGAATAATATGTGATCATGGGTACATCATTTAACTGGGGCCCTTTTTCTATGAAGCTGCAGAATTTGAATATTTTTATTTAAAATATGTCAAATACTACGGGAATTCAGAAATTTGAGTGGGGCTCAGATACCCACAAGGTTGTACATGGATCTGCCGCTCGTATCTACACAAAACCGAGTCACTTATTTGTGTACAGAAAAAATACTAGCTAAGAAATTATGGCATGAACGAACACGCATGAAATGGAAGTCGTTATTGGAAAACATAATGCACTGGTCTTAACAAAAATTGCTCTCACGCCCAAGATTATCTAATCAAGTGCAAGACACCTGTTTTCTTGTAGGCAGGCTTTGCCAGCAGCCTTTTTTCCACCTTTGATGAGAGCGAACCATTAAGTTTTGTGATTCAAAATGTGTTGGGAAGATAGACGCACATTTTTTTTATGGACAAACTTTAAGGCTATAAATATTTCCTTATTTGTGAATGAAAGAAATAGTTAAGAAATTACGGCACAGTTCCCCCGCAAAAAAAAATGGCACAAAGGAGGAACCATGCATATGGAATGGAAGAAATGGTCAATGGAAAATAATATGCAATCTTAGAGCATCTCCAGCCGCGTCCCCCAAAGCGCCCCCCAAAGCGATTTGGGGCGCGCCGGACAAAAAAATGTTCCCAGTCGCGCGCCCCAAAGGCCTTTTTTGTCCGGCGTGGCCCGATACGGTGTCCGGCGTCCCGAGCCCGTCCCCGTCCCACAGGGGACGCACCGGGCACGCCGGACACAACGAAATGAGAGGCGAGGAGGCGCGGGCCCGACCGGTCGGCCGGCTCGGACGCTCAACCGCCACATGCGTAGCGACGGTGCAGTTGCCGGGAAGCGGAACCGTCGCATTTGCAACCGCGTCGACGACGCGCCAACCCCGCCGAATGGAGCGCCGACTCCTCGGAAGAGCAACCGCTGCTCTCTTCGACTTCGCGCCGCCGTTCATCCGCGCTCAATAAGACCCGTACGTACGCCGCCATTCATCCAAGCCTCCATCCGACACCTCCGGCCGACGATGAGCTACATCTCCCGGCTCCCGTCCGACACCTCCAGGCGAGGGAAAGCCCGCCGGGCCGGCGCCATTGGTGGGACAAAGCCGGGGCCGCCGAGCGGCCGGCGACGATTCCCCGCCGCCAGTTGACAGCGAGGAGGAATGGCTGGGCTGGGAGGAGGACGCGGAGGAAGAAGAGAGCGAGGACGCGGCGGTGGTGGCCCGTGCGAAGGCGAAGGCGGCCAAGGTGAAGGCGGCCAAGGCCAAGGCCGCCAAGGCCAAGGCCAAGGCAAAGGCGCAGCCGACGAGCACCGGCGATGACGACGCGTCGGGCGCCGATACCGCCTCTTCGGAAGAGGTGACGAGCAGGAAGCGTCACCGCGATGACGACGACGAGGCGGGGCCATCAGCGAAGAAGAAAAAGTAGATAGTTTATATGTATTTAATTATATTTTTTCGAAGTTTTATATATAATTTGTTTATGTTCAACCGATTTGAATATTAGTAAGTAGTTTTTTCTAGCAAAAAAAATACTTTTAATGTTTGGGGGGCGGCGTTTGGGGGACGCGGCTGGGGAGCGACGTCCCCCAAACTCGGCACGAACAAAACACGTCTCTCAAACGCTCGATCCGGCGCGATTTGGAGGACGTTTTGGGGACGCGGCTGGAGATGCTCTTATCGTTTTAACCGAGCTCTCCCGGCCAAGTTTATCCACTCGATTGCAAGCACCTGCTTTCTTGTAGCTATGCTTTGCCACACCAGCCTTCTTTTCCCTGGTTAACAAAAGCTGGGACATCTCATGAGTGAGTATTTCCGCCGTGTGTCTCGTTCATAATCAAACGATGCATCATATCACATTTCAGTGTCACGATAAAACACGTAATCTTTATGTATGGTAGAGATGAATGACCCCACCAGCCTCGCTACTCGGTACCCACAGTCTCCACTTTAGCTAGCTAGATTAGATGCAAATATTTCTGCCCCTGCAAGAAAGCAATGCTACTACTAGTAGCTTTTGGTGACATTGCTTTGGACATTTTAGCAAAGCGAGTGATGCACTTGATTAGTGGTTGATACTAGACGGGGATTTAGGTGGTAAACTAGGGTTTGCTTGTGTCAAACTTCATGGTCTTTGTCGCCCCTTTTGTAGTCGTGTCGTTGCGACTTGTGAGTGCCTACCTTTTATTTCAATCTCATCTCTATGTTATTTACTTAAGAGACAGTTACCTAATTAAGCCAACGATTCCGTACAATAATTATCATCTAGATAGTGGTTCAAATCTAGGTTGGGAGATGGTCTCCATGTGGGCCGTCTCATCATTCTGTTCTATAGCAAGGGATTTTTAAAAATAATACACTTTTTAAAGTTGTATAAGAGCAGTTTTAGCCTATCCTGAAAAAATTAATACCTAAAATAGTTTTGCTGTAAACCAAAAAACGATTTTTAGGGTACAGTGCGAGCCACACCGCTATCAAAAAAGCGAAGGCGGGCCGACGGTGTTCACTCCCCTCCCCCTCGACCGCTCTCCTCTTGCTGGGCCAGGCCAATCCCATGTCCTCTTCGCCGGAGTAGTTGGCCGAAGACGGCACTAGGACACACGCCAGAGTAACTAGGGTATGCAGTAATAGCTGTAAGAGTTGGCCTCATGCCAGATTTTCTATTGTTATGCTGGAGCTTTCTGTATGATCTCCATGGCTAGATCTAGTGCTTGTTGGTGGTTCGTCTCATTGCGGTGCTCCTGATGTGTGCATTACCCTTCGGGTACCCGACATTAGTCTACCTCCTTTGGCCCAACAAGGGGCCCATGAGGATTGTCCTGATCCAAGGTGGGCCCATACGCCGGTTACAACAGAGAAGACTTATAAGAAGATGGATTCTTGACGAACAATGCAAGAAGATGTCGATAAAGGAAAGAATAGATTAGACCTTGATGTAACCTAGTCGAGTTCGGACAGAATTCTCAGGACCTGCCCTCCAGGCCCGGCGCTGAGCCAGTGCAACCGGTGCGGCTGCACTGGGCCTCCGATCGCGAGGGGGCCTCACCCAGGTATGTTACCTAGTACAGGTGCAGGTTCAGTTCACGTTTGGAAAGAAAAAAGTCCAATAAAAATCAGCCCATGTTTGGAAGCATTGCCTTGCCTGTTAGCATGTACGCACACATCGCTCAAGAAAAGAAAACCACAGGCCATATTGACTCAGTCCAGCACGCATCGTCTTCTCCCCTCCCCTCCCAGTTCACTTTTCGGTCCCCCAACCCCAATCACCGCCGAGGCACTGACGATGGGCGTATCTTGCTCGTCCATATTCCTAACTGTTTGGAGGAATTAATGGAAAAGGAGATCATATTCATTGATTTGCAATAAATCCCTCCAAGATTTGCCGCTGAGTACGGTTCTCTTCTATATATTCTAAAAGATTAGTCTGTTCTTTCTCATCCCTAACGATTTGATTTGTTCTTCAGTTCTCTTTCCTAATTCCCCAATCCTCAAATGCCTGAGAAAGACAAAAGGTTCAAGAAAAGGGAAAGCGGGAGGAGAATCGGCAGCCGCATGCAGCAGGGCAGGGGCCGGCGGGCGGAGCAGCGGGGGGCAGCGCCCGCCGATCAGCAGCAAGGGGCCAGCATGGTGGTAGACTGGTAGGGCAAGTCGGCGACGGCAATGGCGAGTCCAGCATCATCCTGACTCTAGGTGCATTTGTTTCAACTTTTAATTGCAAGTCCTAACTCATTGTGTAGTGCCAAGATGTTATCCAGAAAGTGTAGTATGTCTGGTTGTGAAAAGTGACAAAAGAGAAATGGAGTAGATGAGCTAATTGAATCCAAAATGGTGTCATAGATAAATTTATTAGGAAAAATGCAAGTTATTCTAGTCATTCTCATGAAAGCTCTAGCAATTGTTGAACAGCCCAATAAAAATTTAGATGTGAATAACAATGCTAGTGGTCATGAAAATTTAGGCAAAGGCGATAATGCTCCAAGTGGGCATGAAAATATTAAATAATTAAATTTCTATTAAATTTAAGTTCAGAAACATCTCTATTGCTAGGGGCCCTTTTTTTCTGTCTTGCACCGGGCCCCTGACATGGCAGGGCCGGCCCTGCTGCCCTCCTATATAAAGGCCAGGAGAGGGCCTGCCGAACAACAACACACGAAACCCGTACAATTTAGGTTTAGCATACACAAACCCTAGAAACCCTGCCTCTCGGCGAGTTCACCATAACAGTCTCTCGGTTGCCCCATTGTAACCTATTTTACTCGATAAATCAAGATCAGACAAGCAGGAGTAAGGGTTTTACCTCATCGAGGGTCCCGAACCTGGGTAAATCTTGCTTCTTGTTTGTTTGATATCCGATGTCTCATGTTAACCTGCAGGATTCCGTCAACCCTAAGCCCCTCATGGCGGGCATTGCCGAGGAGCTCCCTCGCCAGCTCCTTTGGTTGGCACCGTATGCGGCATCGTTGATCTGCTCTGGCAGATCCATAAATAAGGCCTAGGATCCCTGTGAGTTTTGTTTCGTGGATTTTCTTTTGCCTTCTTCTCTGTCCGGCCATGGAGGCGGACGGAGAAGGAGACGTGGGTTTGTTCTGGTAGTTCAAACTACGTGGAGGTGGGAAAATGAGGCACGCGAGGCTTGCTTTTAGGTTTAATGTAGGAAATTATGTGTTAACGTTAAAATACTTGACTCAACTTTATCTGTATATGAATATATCGAGATACATTTTAGTTAGATACAACCATATCAAAAAAGAGTTGAGTCGCTTGTTTTAGGAGGGAGAGACTACATATTTTTTTCGTCCGAGACCACAAAGTAACGGTTTTCCTTTGTGTGGTTTGCTAGTGAGATGCTCTAATTCCTTGTCCCGTTCTAACTTCTACCATACCAATCAACAGATTTTCAGCAATGCTACGCACGTACAAGAATTAGCCCTGCCGATTCAGAACATGAGAACGTGCTGTTGGAACAAAATAAAGCTCGAGAGCAAGCTTGTTATGGTAACCTTACTGCGTGGTGAAAGAGCTTCTACACGCATCGATCTTCTTTCACCGGAACTGAAGAAGAACCAAAAGCAAAAGGACCTGCGGCAGCGTTGAGTGAATGCTTTGCGTCTCCAAGCTCCCATTGGGCTGGAGAAGAACCTTTCGCATGATGCACATGCTGCACGCCGCGCCAGCCCGTGGATGAGTCGTGTTTCTTCAGTCTCTATCTTTTCCTCCTTCTACATTCAGCAAGAAGCATGTCGACCGTGATCAGGCCAACAGCGGGCGCCCTCTGTCGTTTTACGAGCTTAACCACGGTAGCTGTTACGGTGCTGTGGAATGGAGGCATCGGATATATTACGTCCTCCGTGACGTCAATTACGAGCTTGATCGATCGGACTGGGACAGTCGGGCTGTCTGCCTTGCATTCTCGTGACTCGATGATTGATCGTGACCGAGTCCGGCCAGGTTAGCCGCGCCGTGGCCCGTCGGGGCTGTGGTCGCGCGACTCCAGCCGTGGCCACGGCACGGCACGGCATTGCGCCGCGTCGGCGTCGCTTGCTGGCTCGAGAGCGACGTGCCGTGCGCCCCGACCTGCAGTGTAATGCAGTGCAAGAGCATCTCCAAAAATTCGTAGTACTTTAAAAGCTGCTTGCAGTTATTTCCATAGCCCGGTGGTTGGGATGAGCTGATACATCCCGTCCATCCAAGTTCAAATTTCCATATTTGTAATTTGGTGTTTTGCACATAATTATTTTTAGTAAAATCACAACTCTCTCTATTTCTTCTCCTTATGAATCTAAACATGTAAAAGTTGTTTGCAATAAACCGTAAATGTTTAGCGATACGAAACATGGCCTGGCAAACCAAATACGTATGAAACTATGAAATCTTTGTGTGGCCCACCATTTAGTCTTTGTATTTTCAACCTTTCTTCCCACCGTCTTCTTCTCACACAAACCTCTATCCGCCCACTCCCACCAACTAGATGCTCTCCCGCCACCAACTTGCCTACGAGCAAAGATCGCCTGACTCCTCCCTGATGCTGGCAAGGCCACTGCCCCATTCTCCACGTGTGGACCCACCGCCTCTACTACGCTTGAGGCTAGCCATCCGCCTCATCGATCCTGGTGTTGGATCCGACCTTCAACCATAGCAGGAGCGAGAAGCTCCATAGCGAGGCTACATGCCATGCACAAGCAAAATCACTCTTAAGGGAGAATTTGCAAGATTTTGGTCGGGTTCACCAGAATTTGGTGGACTTTGGTATACGACCGACGCAGGCGGAAGGGAACCCACTACCGGAAATTTCCTTTGTTTCGAGCCTTTCAAATTTACCGCATAAAGATGTCAATAGGTATGGTATGGGTAGGGTAAAGCAATACCATACCCATATAGTAAACGGGTAGAAAATTCTACCCAGGTCCATAGCCACGGGTATAAAACTCTGCCCATATCCATACCCAACGGATACCCATACCCGTTGGGTACCAGGTAGTACACAAACTATTCACAATTTCGCAGTCATCGATAACATATTTGATAACAATCAACTCAACAACACGTAATTGAGTATATCACAATTATCAAAATTTAAAATTCACAATCACATACTCATAACTCATAAGCCAACAAGAATAGACGAGTCACACAACATATTGATAACTAATGACAACTTAACATATATTCACAAACTAATAACTTGGCTGTTTAGATGCATATGTCCACATATCAGTATAAATGGGCAGGGTACGGGCATACCCACGTATGCCATGACCATGGCATAACGGGTAGCGTATGGGTACTATCCATGGAAATACAAGTGTGCTCATGCCGTACCCATACGGGTACGTTAATCGCGGGTACCCATGGGTATAATTGCCATCACTAGCCAAGAATACTACCCATACGGAATTATCGTACGGACTAACCTTACGGATGAGAGGTGGGCTCATGCGATTGGAAAGAAAAGGTGCGGCAGTTCCAGGAAAATCACCGCGAGCAAATCTGCCACATCAGCCCATAAGAAAATTTCTATTGCTAGAAGTGGGTAAATGGAGTTCGCGGATGTTGATATACACGAAATTGTAAAATGTTTTATGGTTTTTCCGGTATTATGGTATCTACTAAGAAATATTTTTTTGCTCTGAAAACCTAATAGTATCAATTATTTTGTCACCTTTGGTGTCTCTTCTAGAGATGCTCTAGGCGAGAGCGGGCCGTGAAATATCACAGTAGTGGCTGGCATCGGGGCCGTGAAATACACCATCTCCAGTTTTGGACCCAAACTATAAGCCTAGAAAGACCATGGAAAGACTATTAGGCCCCAGGAGCCCTTTTACGGCCTCATTGTTCATGTTATACCAGGCTTCATTTTTGTGTGGGGAAGTATGCATCGCTTCTTTCTGCCATTACTGGACAGGCCGTATTGCGTGAGTTCGGGGAGGCCCAACCAGTCTAACTACCAGACCTAGCCCAGTTTCCAAAAGGCCCGCAGAGCCCACCTTCCGCACCAAACCCTAACCCCTGAAGCGAAGCACCGATATAAACTCGTACCATCCTCCTCCATCTCCAGCCCTTTCCCCCGCCGCCGCCAACCCCTCAACCCTTCCCTCCCTCCCCGCCGCCGCCATGGCCACCTCCGCGCGCCCGCTGGTCTCCGTCAAGGCCCTGGACGGCGACATGGCCACGGACTCCGCCGGCATCCCGATGCCGCACGTCCTCCGCGCGCCGATCCGCCCCGACGTGGTCCGCTTCACCCACAAGCTCATCTCCTGCAACAAGCGCCAGCCCTACGCCGTTTCCACCAAGGCCGGCCACCAGACCTCTGCCGAGTCCTGGGGCACCGGGCGCGCCGTCTCGCGTATCCCGCGCGTCGGCGGCGGCGGCACCCACCGCGCCGGCCAGGGAGCCTTCGGCAACATGTGCCGCGGCGGCCGCATGTTCGCGCCCACCAAGATCTGGCGCAAGTGGCACAAGCGCGTCAACGTGCGCATGCGCCGCGTCGCCGTCGCCTCGGCGCTCGCCGCCACCGCCGTCCCGTCCCTCGTCCTCGCCCGCGGCCACCGCATCGAGAACGTCCCCGAGTTCCCGCTCGTCGTCTCCGACTCGGCCGAGGGCGTCGAGAAGACCGCCCAGGCCATCAAGGTCCTCAAGCAGCTCGGCGCCTACGCCGACGCCGAGAAGGCCAAGGACTCCGTCGGCATCCGCCCCGGCGTCGGTAAGATGCGCAACCGCAGGTACATCAACCGCAAGGGGCCCCTCATCGTCTACGGCACCGAGGGCTCCAAGATCGCCAAGGCCTTCCGCAACCTCACTGGTGTTGATGTTGCCAACGTCGAGCGCCTCAACCTGCTCGATCTCGCTCCTGGTGGCCACCTTGGCCGGTTCGTCATCTGGACCGAGTCTGCTTTCAAGAAGCTCGACGAGGTCTATGGTTCCCTGGAGACACCTTCACTGAAGAAGAAGGGCTTCGTTCTCCCCAGGCCCAAGATGACCAACGCTGACTTGGGCAGGCTCATCAACTCTGATGAGGTCCAGTCTGTGGTCAAGCCCATCAACAAGGAGGTCAAGCGCAGGGAGGCTAGGAAGAACCCGCTCAAGAATGCCGCTGCTGTGCTCAAGCTCAACCCCTACTTCGGGACTGCACGCAGGATGGCAGTTCTCGCTGAGGCGGCTCGCGTCAAGGCCAGGAAGGACAAGATTAACTCCAAGAGGACCAAGCTCAGCGCGGTATGCTATTCCTTCCCTTTTGCTGTCTGCTTAGTTTCTTGCTATATTTACAGATTACATATACATAACATCAGTTCGGCAATGCTATCTATTGTCCATAGTGATTGCATTTTATCATGCTAGCTGGTATGTACAGTCCCATGTCTACTGTTATATGGAGCAACAACTGATTACGTGGACTTGTAGTGTATTTATGTACTTGTTGTGTATTTCTGTGAACTTTTATTCTCAGCTTCAATTTTATTCTTGTATATATATCCGTTGTGATGACCTGTTGCATAATTAGTTAGTTTGGCAATGCTCTGAATAGCCCATAGCGCTTGCATTTTATCATGGTAGCTTGTATATAAGGTGTTGTGTCTACTGTTGTATGGAGCAACACCGGATTATGTGTTTATTATACGGACTTGTAGTCTATTTATGTACTTGTAGTACGCATGTCATTGTAGTGTAGTATGGTCTTCGTATTGTATCTCTGTGAACTTGTGTTGTCAGCTACAGGTTTAATTCTTGTATACAATTGTGATGACTTGTGGCTTAGTTTCTTTGCGTATGTCCTGTTACTAGTTTGAATAGTTCATTATGTTGGTTTGTGTATATGTGTTCCTATGTTGCTTTCCTGTACATTTTAGTAATAGACCAGCACAGGTAATTTCTATATCAGTTTGATATGTTTTGCTATTTATTTGCCACCTGTTTCTGGCTTATTACACTCCCTATTTGATTTATTTACAATGAAATGTCTATGCATACTTACTGTTATTTGCTAGTTGCATGCGTAAAATGTTTCTTAATCTTGATATTACTTCTTACCATGATTGCATTTCATGTGACCTGTTACTTCAGCACTGAAATATCTGCAAGTATGCATACTTATTGCTTTTCTGGCATGCCTGAATTGTGTCTTAGTCTTGATATACCTTCTAACCGTGATTCCTTTTCATGTATCTACTTACTTAAATCTCTGCAAGTATGTAAGTTGATTGTTTTTGCTAATTGCATGCCTAAAAGCTGGCGTCATCTTGACTGTTGTTGTAACCACGACTGCATCTGATTTTACCTAATACGTTAGC
The DNA here is from genome assembly GCF_022539505.1 of Lolium rigidum. NCBI lineage: Eukaryota > Viridiplantae > Streptophyta > Magnoliopsida > Poales > Poaceae > Lolium > Lolium rigidum. The sequence goes on from NC_061510.1 coordinate 350,114,407, forward strand.
TCTGAAATTTCAAGTAGTAGTATGTGAGCTGGCTGCTTGAGCTTGTGGCATGATGAAAGTCTTGGCCAATATAGATTAGCAGTTATATTGCACGGCTCAGTTAACACGTCCCGTTTGCATTAGAATGGATTTTGTTGTTTGCAGATGTTGTAGTTGGTCATTTTATTTGGTTGCTTGAAGAAAATTGTATTTTATGTTGTCCATTTTGGCAGATCTCTGATTTCAGCTGATTCAACCTTGTATTATGCATATTATTGCCAATATTCTAATCTGAAGATCATCTCTTGTTTTTATAGGAGGAGGCTTCTAAGATCAAGGCTGCTGGAAAGGCGTGGTACCAGACCATGATCTCTGACAGCGACTACACGGAGTTTGACGTGTTCTCCAAGTGGCTCGGCGTTAGCCAGTGATCTTCTGGCTGGAGTAGTAGCAAGTTTATCATCTTACCTTAAGATCCAGAAATCATGATTTATGTTACTATTGTGATATGGTATCTGTTATCTGGAGTTTCAGACATTGTATGCTGTTTTGGTAGTTCTTTATCGGGAGTGTTTTACCTATGGACACATCTGGAGACATAGTATATGGTCATGCTTTTCTGTCAACTTTGCTTTTCATTATGGTTGATATTGGCTTCTTCTTGTTTTGATTGATGTCTAGACTTATGCATGGAATATAAAGTAGGGATTCCTTCTGTTAGGTAATTTACTTAAGTCTCATGGTTATCATCTTTCATAGGAATAGGTGATATAAACCTGTAGCTTCGTGTGCTGGCTAAATAAAAATCTGTTGGAACATTTATACACGTGCACTGTGAGACTAGTAGTAGAACACTGAAACACACCAGGACCCTGTTTTGTATGCTAGGTTCAAATGTAGATGAATGGATGAGATCCTTCTGATTTCAGTTGAAGGTTCTTAATGCTGTTTGTCTCTTTGAAATTATTCCTCTGGATCAAGAGGAATGCTGAAACAGTCCAGTAACTTGTATGTCAACCATGTTCAAATGTAGATCAACAAGTTCTTAATGCTATTGGTCTCTTTGAATGTGTTTCTCTGGGTTCAAATTTAGATGAATGGATCAGATCCTTCTGCAGTTGAAGGTTCTTAATGCTGTTCTCTTTGAATTCTGTCCTCTGGATGAATAGGAATGCTGAAACATTCCAGTACCATTTATGTCAGCCAAGTTCAAATGTAGACGATCTGATGAGGGAAGTTCTTAATGCTGTTGGTCTCTTTGAATTTGTTCCTCTGGATGAAGAGGTTCTGTACTGTGTTAGAGCATCTCCACTCGTCCCCCCGACGAGGCCCCCGGCGAGCCTTTTTTCCATCTGGACGGCGTAATTTGGCCTAGTCGCGCCCCCGGTTCATCGTTTTCGTCCGGAATTGGTCCTAATTTCATCCGGCGATCCCACGCCATCCCCGACCCCCCGGGGAGCGCTCGGGGACTCCGGACGAAAGGAAAGCGCGGGAAATACCGAGGAAACTTCCCGCGCGTCTGGTGGCCCCAACTTGTCGGCGAGAGAAACCGATCGTCGTCCTCATCGCATCGTCTTCCGCGTGCCGTGTAAAGCCTCGCCGCCGGTCTGCATTCGCCGTCCACGCGGCGAGTTAATGTCGTCGTCTTCCGCGCACGCATCGTCTTCTGCGCGCACTCCACGCGGTCAAAGGCTGCCGCCGGTCAGCTCGCCGCGGACGCGTCGCACTCCACGCCGTATTAATCCCCCGCGCCAGCCGCACCTATATACGCCGCTCCGCTCGCCGCGAGGCGTACCCCGTGATCCACTCTCCCTCCACTCTCCCTCCAGTCTCCGTCCACTCTCCCTCTACCCTCCGACGATGGCATTCTCCGACGACGACGGCGCAGCCAACAACGGCTTCCCCCGCCGCTCGCTCCACGCGTGGGAGGGGCACCTCCTCCACCAGGCGGGTACCCCCGCCCGCCGGACACGAGGCCTCCCGGCGGTGGGTGGCGGCTGAGTCGTGGCGGCGTACCAATCCCGCCGCCGCCTCGGGGCGACCTCCTCGACATCGAGATCGAGGAGGCGCGGATGACAATGACGGATGAGGAGCGCGCCGAGCCACGCCACCACCCCGACAACTACACGGCGTGGAACTCCTACTTCCTGCGGCGGTGGGAGCGGGAGCTCGCCTCGTACGACGGCCCGCCGCCTCCGCCTCCGCGCAACAACTCCGCGGGCCGCAAACGTTGGTGGAGCGCGCCGGGCCGGAATCTCGAGGCCGTCCTCGAGCACATCCAGGGCGGCAACTTCCCGGTGCTCACGATGCCCGCTCCATCGAGGGCATCGGCGAGCCGCCGACGGGGAAACGTCTGGCAGCCACGGCGCATGGCTGCCAGCTCGTCGTCTTCCGGATCGGCGCCGAGGTCATCCTTGGCGCCGGTGAAGAGGAGGAGGCGACGTCGCCTTCGACGCCGGTGCGCGTCAAGAAGGAGCCGGCGTCTCCGCCGCCGACCGTAGGGCGCAGCAGCCGGCGCCCTTGTCATCCGCGACCGGCCTTCCACGCCGCGAGCGGCCGGAAGAGGACGAAGAAAGAGGCCGCCGCAATCCGGCTCGCCGAGGAGGAGGCGAAGCGCGCGGAGGACGCCGCGATGGCGGAGGTGATCGCCAGGTCGCTGAAGGACATGGAGGAGGAGAAGCGCGCGGACGACGCCGCACTGGCCTGGGCCAGGCGCGACTGGGAGCGCCAGGAGGAGGAGCAGCAGCGGCGGCTGCTGGACCTGGCCGCCGCACACCAACGCGCCGCCCGCGCCGCTACAACCGCCAACGTCGATGCCGCGCGCTTCCGCCGTCCCGCGACACCTCCTTCCGGCGTCGCTGTCCCCATCGTCGACCTGGAGTCCTCCGACGACGATATGTACAAGCCATCCCCGGGGTGGTGGGGAGACGCCGGCCGTGGCAGCGAGCGACCGGGCCGCGCAGCCGAAGGGACGACGGCTCCGACGACGACGACGGCGACTACACGGTGTTCTACCGCCATTTAGGCATGTAGAGCGCCGTGTTTTAGAATTAGCATTTGAATTCCCTTGCCGAATTCGAAATATAGTCGACTCGGCGTCTATGTATGAACTCCGCCCGTTATGTAATAAATATCATTAAATTTAGTCTATATTCACCCGTTTTTAGCCGTAGTTTGTCAAGTTTCCGTTTTTTAAATTCGCCTCGTCGACTACGCCTGGGCACGCGGCTGGGAAACTACTACTCCCCACGCCAAATCTTCCTCCAATCCGGACGAAAATTTCGTCGGATTTGGGCGTGTGGAGCGCCAACGAGTGGGGATGCTCTTAGCCCTCACAATGGCACAACAGACATCTTCTCGTGAGAAAGAATGCAGCTAAGCACATAATATAGAAATTAATAAAACGTATGTGCTTATATTGCTGCAATATCTTGTAGTTGCAAGCTGGCACCTATTAAGCAGAAACGCTACAACAGCCTGCCACCTATTAAGCAGAAACGCTACAAGAGCCTGCTTGTTAAACAAAATTTCGTTCCTGTTAGGAAATATTGTGGCTAGAAGTTAGTGTCAGTAGTAGGCTAATGTAGCCCCAAAGGAATTTGGGGAAATATTGTGGCTAGAAGTTAGCGTCAGCTGTAGGCTTTAATATTTCCCTTAGAGCATCTCCAGTCGCGTCCCCCAAATCGCGCCGGATCGAGCGTTTGGGGGACGTGTTTTGTTCGTGTCGCGTTTGGGGGACGTCGCTCCCCAGCCGCGTCCCCCAAACGCCGCCCCCAAATAAATATTGGTGCACGAAAATAAAGGTTTTCATTCAATTTTGATTATATATTACAAAGTTTGAATGAAAACGGCTAGCTTTCATCTAAACCTAGCCTACTTCGGCGGTGCACGGCCCCGCCCCGGCGTCGCCTGCCCTCCGCCGCAGCTCTTGCTGCGCGCGCCGCCTCTCCGTGCGTAGGGCGGTGGCCAGACGCCGCTGCTCCAGCACCGCGTCGACGTCGGCCCTACCCTGCTGCACCGCCTGGAGGGAGAGCTCGACGGCGCGACGAATCTGCGCCTCTTCGCGGGCACGGGCGTCGTCCTGGAGCTTCTTCTCCGACTCGAACGACTCGACGAGCGCGCGTTGCTGATCGGCCGTTTCGTCCGGGTGTGGCCCGTCGTCGTCGGACCACTCGAACTCGTCGTCGTCGTCCGCCACCTCGGTCTCCTCCGCGTCGGCCTCCTCCTCCTCCATTGGCGCCTCCTCCTCCACATCTGTTGGCGCCTCCATCATCGCCGCCGCCAAAATGTCGGCCTCCGCCGCCAACTGGTCCGCTCGCCTCCCCCAGATCGCCGCCAGCGCCGCCTCCCGCTGCCGACGCTCCTCCGCCGCCAGCTGCTGCTGGCGCTCGATCGACTCCTGCCGCCGGCGCTCGATCGCCTCCCGCCGTTCACGGTACAGCGCATCCCGCTCATCGCGCTGGCGCTCTTCAGCCCACCGCTGCTCCATCTCCTCCCGGTACCGGCACCGTCGTGCCTCTTCTCTCGTCGAGGCGTCGAACTCCGCAACAGTGTCGCACTGCTGCTCGTGCCACGCTACTGCCGCCGCGGCCTCGTGAGCAGCGGGGGCGCAGAACGCCGCTAGATCCGCCGCATGCGCCGCCTCACGCTGCTAGTCGAGTGCCTCCCGCCGCTGCTGACGGTGTGCACGCCAGTTCTGCATCCCTCGCCGCCGCCGCTCTTCCCGGGTCGCAGGGTCGGTGTCGACCTGCGATTCCGGGACTGGAAGTGGAGGAGACGGCGGTGGAGGGAAGTGGCCAGCGCCGGGGCGGTTCGCCATTGCCACTGGTGGTGGAGGAGACGGCAGTGGAGCGACGAGGGCTGTGTTTTTTGCCGGCGGGGTGTGGTGGCTACCATTGAGCCGGGAGGCCTTTTTATAGACGCCGGCGTCGGGTAGAAAGCGCGGGAACAGGCGAGAAGAGGCGGGAAGATCGCGCGTGAACGGGCGGTGGCGTGCGAACACCGGCGACACGTGAAGGCTGCGCAGCACCGAAGAGACGTCTCGCCTGCCCCTCCGTCGCCATTAAGGCAAAGATGCCGCCGTGTGTCACTGCGCGCGAATAACTTCCGTCGCGAGATAGGCGACGGTTAGGTTAAAATCAACTGTGCCGCTGACGGGTCGGCCCCGCGTCGGTTCGACTCGCTTTTCGTTGTGTTCGGCATGCCCGGAGCGTCCCCTGTGGGACGGGGACGGGCTCGGGGCGCCGGACAAAAATGGGCTTTGGGGGACGCGGCTGGAACGCATTTTTTGTCCGGCGCGCCCCAAATCCCTTTGGAGGATGCTTTGGGGGACGCGACTAGAGTTGCTCTTAGGATAACTGCTAGCAGAACGGAACCATCCCGAAGGGATGCATGTAAACCGATTGTGTACTCACAAATGTTTGGGTACTACAAATACCCCAGGTTCCTATCAATGAAACATCCATTTTCACTTTCTATATATGTTTCTTCTCCCGTTGTCAGCACACATAGTAGGCTACACGAGAGAACATAGAAAAATAAATTTTACGGAAAAAATTCAATGGAAGAAGAATTATATTTAGTGGATAATGCTACCAATTTTACGGGAAACAAAATACTTCTGAACTCTTACTAAGAGAAAGGAAGATGTTATGACTATAACTGGGAGTAACAAAGCAATAATTGGTTCAGGTAGAGTCACATTCACACTTTCTATGGGTACTACTATTATAATTCAGAATGCACTCTTGTATGCTGGATCAACACGTACCCTTATAAATTCAAAGATATCCGATCAAATGATTTCCATCTTAAAACTATTAAGATGGATAAGAAAGAATATTTTCTTTTACAAAAAGCGACGGATATGAGGAACAAATTCTTGAAAAATTCCTCATTTTCTTCCGGGTTATACTTTACATACATTAAACCCGTACCTTATGTTGCGTATAAAATAATTTTTCAAAATCTTGATAAATTCAAGACTTGGCATGATCGCCTTAGTTATTCTGGAATATGTATGGTGAGAAAAATTACAGACAATTCTATTGCTCATAATTTACAAAGTAAAAGATTTTCTAAGTCATCAGACTTCATATGCACCGCATGTGCTACTGGGAAATTAATTATTAGGGATTTCTATTTTCGTGCCCCTGCTTCGTTAGTTGTACTCAGTTTTCCCCAGCTCGTTAGTTTTTCCTCAGTTTTCCCCTCCCTCTAGTTTGAAACCCATCGAAGACGCGGGTTGCCGTCAGGTCAGAGGCCTTACCGTTACCGTGAGGTCAGTTCCTCGCTGACCGTCTCGTGCCGACGGGTGGATCCATCTACCGCTGACGCGTGGGCCGTTTTATTTCCTCGATTGTATACGCGGTGCTCGCCAATGACAAATGGGGCCGCTCTATGGGGCTGCCGCAGCCAATGACCAGTGGGTCATCTATTTATTTATAGAAAATTATATATTGCCGCTCTGTGGGGCCTCCGCAGTCAATGACCGCTGTGGTCGTCTATTTTATTTAGAGAATATAATATAGAGCCATTCTGTAGGGGCCGCCTCAGCCCATGGCAGGTGACTATTTTCGCAGCTTAATCTAAAGTGACTCTTATGCTAAACATTGTGCATCCCGGCGTTGACGTAGCAGTGGCGGCGAGCATAGCCGTTCTGACCATGCCGATATCGGCATCGGCATCGGCATCGTTTGGAGGATGTGGTGCTCGAATAATTGTGGAAATGCGATATTATTTTTTACATGCATAATATATAGAAAATAGTTAGATCTCTAAATAGATGCATATGAAGCTACATATATATTCTTGGTCATGATCCCCTTAATTATCTAAAGGGGATGGATGCATGGCTTCACGTCGTCGTCGCTTTCATCATCAGTATCTTCGTCGTCCGAGTAGTAGTACCTCCCGCACATTGTTCCGTCGAACACCTTCACCGTGAGCACATCATCGCCTTCATATTTGAAGTGTACGAACCAGCCGAAATCCACACCGTGCGCGATGACGAATTTCTCCCAGCCCTTGTCGAGGTACATCCGGCCTTGTCCGTCAAATAGGACCTCCACGGTCCGGAGACGAGGACCGCAGTCAGCTGCTCGCAGATACACCTTAGCTGGCTCCTTGCCGTCAAGATAGTCCGCAAATTTTTTTGGGAGTTCCTGCAAAGAGATCGAGCGCCGATCGTTTGAAATTAGGGAACCCTTGAAATTAAATGTTTTTTAGAACATGCCCATAATTAATCACATGCATCATATATGTGGGAACGCGTACGTACCTTCTTGACCAAAGGGTCTTCATAGACGACGATGAAGAACTCCTCTATGATCAATGGCAGTGTTGACGGTGGTGGTGGCAATGATGATGATCCACTTCCCCTTCCCCTTCACCTTCCCCTTCCCCTTCCCCTTCCCCTTCCCCTTCCCCTTCCGGTCCGCGTCCGAGACGTGGAAGCCATGGCAATGGATAAAGTGTATGTGAACGAAGAAGAGAGAGGCAGAACCTATTGACACAAGGGATGGCCGTGTGGGTGTTTGTAAGGGAGAGATGACCGTTGTAGGGGTTTACACAATAAAATAAGGAGGAGATGACCGTTGTGGGGGTTTATACACAATAAATTAAGGAGGAGACGACCGTTGTGGGGGTATATATCTCAACAAAAAAAGTAATGCGTACTATGTTGACGGAAATGGAACTTCGTGATATAGTTTATCATTTTACCGTGAAAAGTAATGCCTAAAAGAAAAGTAATGGCTACAAGAAATCGGTGATGGTTTATCGTTTTTTGCGTGGAAAGTAATGGCTACAACAAATCGGCGATGGTTTATCGTTTTTTGCGTGAAAAGTAATGCCTAAAAAGAGTTTATAATTTAGCTCGTGAAAAATAATGCCTAAATTTTTTTTATAATTTAGCTCGTGAAAAATAATGCAGAAAACCAAACTTTAGCGTACTGGGTAACCGCCCTTTCGCATACATAGAGGGTGGAAGCTAACCGACGACAGAGAGAGAGAGAGGGTGGTGGCCCCGACTAGAGAGAGAGATAGGGATTATCCTGCCCGTTAGATCATACGATCAACGGTCATCGGGCACGATCCGCGTGACATGGGCTAGACCAATCAGGGCAATGTTCGGCGTCTGTGAGAGTGTGTGAAGGGAGAGGGCAAACTGAGTAGTATCAAGAAACCAAGGGCAAGTGAGTAGTAAACAGACTAAGGGATTGAAATATGAGATTTAAAAATTGGAAAATGCGTGTTTTGTACAATGAAACCCATCTTGGCCTACCTCAAACTATTTGTAATACAAATCTACACGAGTGTGAAAATTATGGCCTCATTCCGACAAAATATGTTTTGGGGAAAGCTGTTTTGGGTAGGGCTTATTATGGAAAACCATGCACCTTCATAGCTACTAGGTGATTTGAGAAGTGGCAATTTGTGGTGAAACTTGATTTATCTATGATTTATCTATGATTTGAGAAGTGGCAATTTGTGGTAAAGACTCCATGAGTAAGTGCCACTCTTTTTCGGATTTTTTTGCACATTAAATAACTCATTTAACTAGTTAATCCCATTTGTTGACTCTCCGTTGACCAGCCACTTGAGGGTAAAACTGAGTATATTGCACTAGCCGGTATTAGCACTCAAGGAGAAAACTGAGCGGACAAAAAATGCTAGTATATGACTCGAGGGTATACCCGAGTATATCTAAATTTCCGGGGTTAGACTCGAGGACGCGTGTTGCGGTGCAGAAGTGGAAGACGTGCCATTGTTGACGCGTGTCGCGGTGCAGACGTGCAAATAGTGGACGCGTAGGACGCGGGTCGCATTTAGGACGCGTAAGCCCTCCCTCCCTCCCTCCCTCTGCACACAGTCGTCTCATTCTCGCTCACGCACGAAACCACCCCTCTCACGTCCCATCAACTTCTCCAAATCGAAAAAACCCCAACCGCCGTACGCACGCTACCCTGCCGGCGATGGAGAAGAAGAATGCGCCGGCGGCCGTCGCCTCCGAGCCCGTCGCCTCCGAGCCCGTCGCCTCCGAGCCCGTCGCCTCCGCGCCCGTCGCCGCCGAGCCAGTCGCCGCCGAGCCCGTCGCCGCCGAGCCAGTCACCGCCGAGCCCGTCGCCGCCGAGCCAGTCGCCGCCGAGCGCGTCGCCTCCGAGGGCGGCGCATCCGTGAACTAGGCCTCTCTCTCGGCTGATGGACCACTTCACAAGATCGTCGAATGCTTGCTGGCGAACGAGGAGTATGCCGACACCTACTCTGCCATGAGGCAAGTCTGTAGAAATTGGCGCTCAGGTTTGCCTGAGCCCGACGTGCACCTGGACGAATGGATCATGCTAGACCACACCCTTCCACACGTCGCTGAGTTCACCTTCCTCCAACTCGGCACATCACGCTACGTCACCATAGATCTATCGGAAGTTCATACAAGGTTCAACTTCCTCCATATCTACCTCTTTATTTTCAATCTTAAACATCTTAGTGCTGAATGTTATCGTGCTTGCCCGGATACTACTTCGTCGGATTTTGCCGTGGCGTCATCGTGCTTGCCCGTAAGAACCCGCCGCACAAGATACGGCTTCGAACCCACTCACAAAGAAATCGAACACTATGTTTGAGGCGCGAGATGCCATCTCGTTTTCCCGAAATCGTCGCCGTGATCAAATCCCCGACTATGGTCTTCGTTACCGCACATTACCCGTCGGAAATTGGTTGGGTCGATGAGAGCACTCCAACTAAGGATATAGATAAAGATTGGGAAAACAGATTTTCGATCAAGAACCATTGTCTCGCGTTGCATTACACCGTTCAATGGTGAACTATATGCACTAGCCGTGGACAATTTAGAGCACGGAAGAATAGTGTGCACCAATGTACAGCTGCAGCAGCGCGCGAGCACCTGTCAAGATGGAGACACTAATTTCATTTCCGTAACTTGGACATCGAAGTTCTACCTCGTGAAGTCGGATGGTGATCTCGCTGCTTGTGTTGTTGGTCGGCGTGGCTTTGGCGGGCAGACCATTGGTGTACCGTGTGGACACTCGGAGCCGCTCTCTCCATCCGGTCGGTAACATTGGCGTAATGCCTTCTTCGTGAATTATATCCGGTGTATCTCCGTCGACACCAGAGTGTACCCGACACTTCGACCTGGCTGCATCTACTACACGGATTTGGGTTATATCAGAGAGTACTCTCATGATACAAAGGCATGGGATGATTGGGCAGTACGTGTGGATAGAATAGGAAACTACGGTATGAGAAATGAACACAAGCCATACCGTTTGGAGGATGTATTGGCCGCACACTGCAGACGGAGGGAGTTCAATGAATATTTCCTTCGGGTAATGCACGATTGGAGCAACGACGAAATATATGAGGAGGAATGAAGAACAAATTCATTCATCCTAATCTTCTTGTTGTCCATACATTGCGTGCGTCTTGTATATTACAACGTTATTGGCTGCTTTTGGCTGCCGTATGCAGCTTCCCTATGTATTATACTTAGTTTTCCGATTATGCGGTTGTCAATTTATCATATACTAGCTTCTACATTTGCTACTAGATTTGCTGCCATATTGGGCAAAAAACGAGGGCCAAAAGGCATAAATAACCCCGGAGATTTGCTACTAGATTTGCTGCCATATTGAAGAAAGACAGAAATAGAAGCTTCTCTAGATTTGATACTAATTTGGTGAAAAAGACAGAGAGAGAAAGAGGGGAAAAGGTGCTCTTAAAAATGCCAATTTGGGCCGAGAGAGACAAAACCCAGCCTCCCGCTCACGTGCAACCAAACGCTTCTCGTCTCCGTCCCACGCGGTCCATTTCTACCAGCCCCACGCGACGCGGCCCCACGCGACGCGGCCCCACGTACGACGCGGCGCAACACGCCAGCGACACGAACGTCCAAATAAACGGATTCCTTCCATCCGAGCTCCTTCCGCGGGTTTCAGACATAGGCTTGGGGAAAACTGAGGAAAAACTAAGGGGCTGGGGAAAACTGAGTACAACTAACGACCCGAGGGCACGAAAATAGAAATCCCTAATTATTAAGCCATCCTACCTCAAAGTTAAAAATGTGTCGCTCAATTTTCTTGAAAGAATTCAAGGAGATATATACTCCCTTCGTTCTGATTTAGTCTACATTCTAGAAACAATGAGACAAATTAGTATTGTATTTATTAGTATTACTTTGATATGTGAATAACCAATCCAAGCTACATTGAAAATAACAACCTCCTATAAAAAGAGCAAAACCATATCGTTTTCAGTGTTGTTGTTGACTAAAAGCTAGAATGTAGAGTATTTCTGAACAAATTTTGGAGCTAAAATGTAGACTATTTCAGAATGGAGGGAGTATGGTCCAATACAACCTCTATCTGGGCCATTTAGGTACATTATGGTGCTAATTGATGCATCTACTAGATGGTCACATGTGTGTTTATTATCAACACGTAACCATGCATTTGCCAAATTAATAGCTTAAATTATCAAATTAAGAGCAAATCATCCTGAACACTGGATTAAAACAATAAGAATGGAAAATGCGGCTGAATTCAGTTCACGTGCATTCAATGATTATTGTATGGTCTTAGGCATTCATCTAGAACATTATGTACCTTATGTTTATACTGAAAATGGATTGGATGAATCTTTAATCAAAAGAGTAAAATTAATTGCTAGACCATTATTGCAGAATTGCAATTTACCAACCTCTTGTTGGGGACATGCGGTTTTACACGCCGCAGATCTGATATAAGTTAGACCAACTGCATATCATGAAACCTCCCCATTTCAAATAGTACGAGGCAATCAGCCAAATATTTCCCACATGCGAAAATTCGTTTGCGCTGTATAAGTACTAATATCACCACCACAACGTACCTCCATGAGCCCGCATAGAAAAATTGGAATCTATGTGGGATATAAATCTCCGTCAATTATAAAATATTTAGAACCCCTAACAGGGGACCTGTTTACAGCTCGGTACGCTGATTCAATTTTTGATGAGGATCATTTCCCGGCATTAGGGGGAGAAACAAACCACAAAGAATGTCAGGAAATAGATTGTAATGTAACAGGCATCCAATCCTTAGATCCACGTACTAAAGAATCTGAATCTGAAGTTCAGAGACTAATAGATTTGCAACACTTTGCAAATAATTTGTCAGACGCATTTCTGATCACAAAGGTGTCACTAAATCATATATGCCTGCTGTCAATGCACCAGAACGAGTAGAGGTACCAAATAAAACTATTCAACTCCTAATTGCAAATAAAAGGGGGAGAAATCTGATCTCAAGGGAAAAGCCTTCTCCAAAGCCACCGCGGAAACAAAGAAAATCTATGACGGTAAATGCAAATCAACCTGAAGTTGATAGACACCAAGATGATGTTCAACATCAAGAACCTAGCATAAATGTGCATAGAAATTCTAATGCAGGGACATCGAAACAACCAGACTCCGTTGTTATGGGAAATCACACGGTGCCTGAAGAAATTAATGAAACTTCCACAAACTATATCAATTCGGGAGAATCATATAATAGAAAGACTACACTTGTCGACACATATTTCTCATCTAAAATTGCTAAAACCCTTCAACTATATCCAGAGACAAAATCTACGAAAGAGTGCCTAAATGGAAGGAGGCAATTGAGGTTTAACTGCGCTCGCTTAATAAAAGTGATAAGGGGTGTCCCGATCTTCTCAGTAAGCAACGGTGGTGATGATGATCACGGGGTGATGGCAGCGGAGAAACACGACGATGTAGTGGATGATAACTTGTATGGCGCAACGAGATCTCTCTATTGGTCCCTGTCGCCAATGCAACAGCTCTCAACCCTGCAAGATATTCGCAACTCCACACACTTGCGCACGTAGCCGCCGACCACGAAGCGGTAAGTTGCAACCGTCCAATTCCCAATGGAACAACAGATCACACAAGACTTAAACAGGATCTACACAATATCAAGCAATATGGTGTAGGGAATTGAAAGGACACGGATGTCGCCTAGAGGGGGGGTGAATAGGCGATTTAAAACTTTTACGAGATGGGCTTAACAAATGCGGAATAAAACTAGCGTTTACTTTGTCAAGCCCAAAGCCTATATATATTGTTCACCTATGTGCACCAACAACTTATTCTAAGCAATACAAGCAACTATGTGATAGCAAGATATACAAACTTATGCTAAGCAATACAAGCAACTATGTGATAGCAAGATATATAACTTCAAGCACGATGGCTATCACAAGGTAAAGTGCATAAGTAAAGAGCTCGGGTATAGAGATAACCGAGGCACGCGGGAGACGATGATTTATCCCGGAGTTCACACTCTTGCGAGTGCTAATCTCCGTGGAGAGGTGCGGTTGCTTAGTGCTCCCGAACGCCACAAGAGGCTCACCTTGAGGTGTGGTTGCTCGATGCACACCAACGCCACAAAGGCCTCACCCCAAGATGCGGTACTCACACCACAAACCGAACGCCACGAAGGCGCCTCACCTAAATCTCCGGTGACCCTCGCCACAAAGGCATAGGTCACGGTTCCACTAAGGGATTTCCTTCGAGGCGGAAACCGGGCCTTACACAAAGATTGGGGCACACATCCACAACTTAATTGGAGGCTCCCAACAAACCGCCACAAAGGCCTAGAATCCGTCTAGGGTTCCAAGAACCCAAGAGTAACAACTTTCTTGCTTTCACCTCCACGAATCACCGTGGAGAACTCAAACCGATGCACCAAATGCAATGGCAAGAACACCACAAAGATGCTCAAGTCCTTCTCTCTCAAATTCCAACAAAGCTACAAAAGCTATTGGGGGAATAAGAGAGGAAGAACAAAGGAATTCACAAAGAACACCAAGATCAAGATCTAGAGAGTTCCACTCACAAAGAGATGGATTTGATTGGTAGAAGTGTAGATCTAGATCTCCTCTCTCTTTTCCCTCAAATGGGGGCAAGAATCATGGAGGGATAGAGAGATATTGCAAGCTTCTCAAGAACAACAATGGAGGAGAGAGAGAGTAGAAGAAGCACCAGCCCAAGGAGGAAGAAGGGGGGGTATTTATACCCCCCAAGAAAATCGAGCCGTTGGGCAAAACCAGGGCCGGATAATCCGGCCTAAGTAAGGGCCGGATAATCCGCCCCCCCCCGGATAATCCGGCCATAGGTACAAAACCTGGTCAAAATCCGGCCAAAAGTCCGGCCCCTGTCCAGAGCTGCTTTTCGTCTGGTCCTTAGCCATTTTTCGAGGGACCGGATATTTCCGAAATGTCCGGCCCGGATAATCCGGCCCTGGGACAAAACCGGGACAATATCCGGGCAAATGTCCGGCCCCAATACTGAGCAGCAATTCCTCAGGTCCTTAGCCGATTTCGGGGGGGGGGGGGCGGATATTTCCGAAATATCCGGCCTAAGCAAACTGCAGAAACACCAAAACTAAAACGGGCATAACTTTTGCATCCGGACTCCGATTTCGATGATCTTGGGCTCGTTGAAATCACAACAACGAGCTCTACAACAATATGCATAGAAACATCATAGTCCAGCAAAGTAGGATAGAAACAAATGATGAAAGGTTTGACCTATCTCAAAAAGACATACCGGTAAAACCTCCAATCTTGAAAATGCAACAAGTTGCCCATGAAAAAACCATTCTTGATGAACTAGAGCTTGTCATGAGAATAAGCACAAGCTCTAAAAAATCACATGGATAAGGTCCAAATAACAACCAAGAAAGATGATGCAAGGATGCAAAGGTTTGAGCTCTCTCCGAACGATACGATCGAGTTACTCACCCGAGAGCCCTCTTGATAGTACGGCAACTAAAACATAAACCGGTCTCCAACTACACTAAGAGACCGGTGAGAAAGAAACCCTATCAAGAGCAAACCTTATACTTGCGCATTCCACTTGAGCTTGATGACGACGATCTTGACCTCAACAAGATGGAACGCCTTTCTTTCTTGTGCTTGCTTGACGAAGTCTTGTAGATTGCTCCCCCATAAACCACCATGGGAGAGCTTCTTCTTCGGCGCATCTTCACATATCCATGATCACCATATGGATGGCAAGACTCAAGCAAAGGATCTCTTCGAGATGGCTCATCTTGAACTTGCACATCATTTCTTCATTCTTCATCATGTTGATGTCTTGAAGTAACTTGAGGGCTCACTTCATCTTCATCTTCAAGACATACTTACACTTGATATCCTTCATCAATTTCTTCTTATTGCAACCTTGAAGCCAACATATGGTTCAAGAATTGCCTATGGACAACTCCTACAAATATAACTCAATGCAAACATTAGTCCATAGGGATTGTCATTAATTACCAAAACCACACATGGGGGCTCCATGCACTTTCAGGAATTCAATAGTTTTGCAGAGCAAACAACTAAGAACTAGGGTTTATCTTAAACGTGGTCTAAAGCAACTAGGGGGTCGTCCAAGTCACTTATATAGGCGTCCGGGACGAGTTCTGGTCGAAAGATACAAGTAAAACCGACCCAGAATAGATCTGGTCGAGACAGACTCGGACTGGTCCGGTCCGGGATCCCGTCGACTGGGCTGTGGACCGGCCGGTCCGGTCTGTGGTCCGGTCAACCGGGCGGCAACCGGGAAACTGCGAAGTTTCCGGTTTCTGCCCGGTACGAGGCGCTTCCTCCGGTTGGCGGCCGGCCGGTCGACCGGGCCAGGGACCGGGCGGCCCGGCGTAGGGGCCGGTCTGACCGGGCGCTGGGCCGGCCTGGACTTCTTCTTCTCCTCTCGCGCATGCCTCCCTCTCCTCCCTCGCGCGTCCATGAGATATCTTCATGTCCAGCTCCTTGTCCAGCTTCACGTCCATCTTCACGTCCGACCGCTCCTCTCCTCCTCGTGCGATGCTTATCTCCTCTTCATACCTCGATGATACATAAGTAATAGGACTTAGGTAGTATAAAGTTCTCATCAATCAAGGTATCGTTTAGGAACAAGTTCACCTCGTTGTTTTAGTAGCTTCGCACGAGCTCGTGTCATTGGTCCAATCCCGACTTCATTGGACTTGAGCTTCACAACGAGGTTCATCTTCGGCTGGTAATGACGGAGGTAGTAGTGAGGTAGGGATGTCCTCATCATCTCCCCCCCCCCCTTCAAAAGGCGTCGACCCCGACGCTCCAAGGTTTTCTCCGTCATATGGTGTCAAATCAGCAACATTGAAAGAATTACTGACACCAAACTCACCCTCTGGAAAATCTATTGAGTATGCATTATCATTGATCTTGGCAAGCACTTTGTAAGGACCAGCCCCACGAGGCTTCAACTTAGACTTCCTCAGCTTCGGGAACCTATCCTTGCGAAAATGTACCTAGACCAAATCACCAGGCTTGAACAACATCTCCTTGCGCTTCTTATTCATCCTTGCAGCATTGCTCTTGCCTTTCTTCTCAATCAACTCTTTAGTCTTCACATGAATCTTCTTCACAAAATCTGCCCTCTTGGATGCCTCCATATTAACTATCTCATGTATGGGCAAAGGCAACAAATCAAGTGGAGTAATGGGTTTGAAACCATACACCACCTCAAAAGGACATAGCTCCGTGGTAGAATGTACCGCCCTGTTGTAAGAAAACTCCACATGCGGCAAACACTCTTCCCACTCCTTCAGGTTCTTCTTGATCATGGATCTCAACAGTTGTGACAATGTTCTATTCACCACTTCAGTTTGACCATCAGTTTGGGGATGACAAGTAGTACTAAACAACAGCTTTGTCCCCAGCTTCCTCCAAAGCGTCTTCCATAAGTAGCTCATAAACTTCACGTCACGATCAGAAACAATAGTCTTTGGGACTCCATGTAGACGTACAATCTCCCTGAAAAACAGGTTAGCAATATGCGACGCATCGTCGCTCTTGTGGCAGTGCAATAAAGTGTGACATCTTAGAAAATCTATCCACTACCACAAATATAGAATCATGGCCTCTCTTAGTACGCGGCAAACCCAACACAAAATCCATACTAATATCCTCCCATGGTGTAGTAGGTGCCGGTAAAGGAGTATACAAACCGTGAGGCTTCAGCTTGGACTTGGACTTGTTGCAAGTAATGCATCTCCTCACATATCGATCCACGTTCCCGCCTCATCTTTGGCCAATAAAAGTGGTCAGCTAGCATGAGTAGCGTCTTCTCACGCTCAAAGTGACCCATCAAACCTCCAGCATGTGATTCGTGCAATAAGAGCAAACGCACAGACGATTCTGGAACACATAGTTTGTTAGCCCTAAACAAAAACCCATCATGTATGTGATATTTTTCCCATGCTTTACCAAGAGCACATAAGCGATATGGTTCAAGCAAAATCATGATCGATAGCATACAAATCACATAGTATCTCTAAACCAGGAATTTTAACATCAAGTTGAGTTAATAGCATGTTCTTCCTAGATAGAGCATCGAGAACAATATTATCTTTTCCCTTCTTATGCTTAATAATATATAGAAAAGACTCAATGAACTCAACCCACTTAGCTAGACGCTTATGCAAAGTAGATTGGGCTTTCAGGTATTTTAAAGCTTCATGATCGAATGTATGATAAATTCTTTTGGCCACAAGTAATGTTGCCAAACCTCAAGAACTCTAATTAAAGCATACAATTCATTATCATATATAGGATAGTTCAACTTAGCACCGAAAGTTTCTCGGAAAAATATGCAATTGGGCGACCCTCTTGCATCAACACACCACCAATTCCAATACCACTAGCATCACATTCAATCTCAAATTGCTTATTGAAATCAGGAAGTGCAAGCAACGGTGCAGAAGTTAACACTCTCTTAAGTTCATCAAAAGCATGATCTTGGGTTGCGCCCCACTCAAAAACAACACCCTTTTTAGTCAAATCATTCAAAGGTGCAGCAATAGTACTAAAGTTGGGCACAAATCTGCGATAAAACCCAGCTAGACCATGGAAACTTCTTACTTGACTCACATTCATGGGAGTAGGCCAATTTTGAATAGCTTCAATTTTAGACAAATCTACTTCTACTCCATGCTTAGAGACAACATAACCTGTAAATATGACCTTATCTTTGCAAAATGTGCACTTCTCAAGATTACCATAGAGTTGATTATCACGCAACACTTGCAAAACATGTCGAATATGTATAGTATGATCAGATTCATTGCGGCTGTAGATTAATATGTCATCAAAGTACACAACCACAAATTTGCCAATAAATTCACGCAAAACATGGTTCATCGAGCCTCATAAAAGTGCTAGGTGCATTAGTCAAACCAAAAGGCATTACTAACCACTCATATAAACCAAATTTTGTTTTAAAGGCTGTTTTCCACTCATCCCCTTCTTTCATCCTAATTTGATGATAGCCACTACGCAAATCAATTTTAGAGAACACAGTAATGTTGTTTATAGCTCTACAATCTACGCACATACGCCAAGTACCATCTTTCTTAGGAACTAGAATAACAGGAACAGCACAAGGACTAAGGCTTATGCGAATATAACCTTTGTCGAGTAGCGCTTGTACTTGCTTCTGTATCTCCTTTGTCTCTTCGGGATTAGTGCGATATGGCGTCCTATTGGGCAGCGAAGCTCCGGGAATCAAGTCAATTTGATGCTCAATACCTCGCAATGGTGGTAGTCCTGCGGGTACTTCCTCCGGAAACACTTCGCCGAATTCCTGCAAAACAGTAGAAACACCAAGAGGAAGAGGGGTCATGTCGTTAGAAACCAAAACCGTACCCCTGTACAAAAGCACAAGAGGCATGGCCGTAGGATCCTCACTAAATTCTCTCATGTCTTCTTTGGTGGCTAATGAAACTAAGGAATTCACTCTCTCACTTTTCGTTATATCACTCACGACATTACAATTCTCTCGCCTATCTAGAGGTGCATCCTCCAAATTCACTTCAATCTTCTGACGAGACTCATTGACAATTTGTTGTGGTGACATAGGCTGTAAGTTAATTTTCTTGCCCTTGTACTCCAAGTGATATGTATTGGCTCGGCCATTGTGTTGCACAGAACGATCATAGAGCCAAGGCCGACCCAAAAGTAGGTGACAAACCGTCATAGGAACCACAACAAAGTCAATGCAATCCTTATACGGTCCAATCGCAAATTCAACACGCACCATGTGGTTTATCTTCATCTCACCATTGTCGCTCAACCACTGAATATAATATGGATGCGGGTGCGGTAGGTACTTCAACTTCAGCTTGGTACATAACTCCTTGCTTGCTAAATTGCGGCAACTCCCGCCATCAATAATGACCTTGCAAGCCTTGTCAGCACCAACTAAAGCTTTGGTTTGGAACAAATTGCAGCGCTGAGTAGATGCACTAGGCAACACATTAAGAGCACGCTGCGACACAACAATGGTACGAGCATCAGAAGGATATGCATCTTCACCATCGGTGTCATAGTCATCATCGTCCGGAGCATTTGGATCAACATCATCTCCAGTCTCATACTCATTGTCCTCATTGATAAACATGACTTTGCGGTTAGGACAATCTCTCTTGAAGTGACCCTTGCCACCACATGTATGGCAAAGCATATCGCGGTTGCGCGTTGTAGACATACTAGAACCACTCGTACTTAGCAGATTCGGACTTCTTTGCATTAGATACATTGGAGATCGGTTTTCTAGGCGGAGTAGAGTAAGGAACGGAGCGCGTCGAAGGCGCCGCCGCTGTATTGGGCGCACGGGGTGTGAAACGCCCAGCTCCCGTAGCACGTCCCTTAACCTTTGCTTCTTCAGCCAACTGTGATTCAGCTTCTCTTGCATGATGTAACAATTGATTCATATTGGTGTAGGTGTAATGACGAACAATGCCTTTAACATCATACTTCAATCCATTGAGAAAACGCTGCATTGTCATCTCTAGAGACTCACGGACACGACCACGCTGCATAAGCATCTCCATCTCCATGTAGTACTCATCAACAGCCTTCACACCTTGCCTCAATAGTGTTAGCTTATCAAATATATTCCGCATGTAATTTGTAGGCACAAAACGAGAAGTCATTGCATCTTTCATAGCACGCCATGTACGGATAGGTTGTGCACCATCTTCGTCGAGGTTACGAACCAAAGAATCCCACCAACGCAATGCATAACCATCAAATTCAGAAGATGCAAGCTTGATCTTCCTATCTTCAGAGTAGTGTGGATGTAAGCTCCATAATTTCTCAATCTTCAGCTCCCAAGTGAGGTATTCTTCAACATCAGCTCCTCCTTCAAACTTGGGTATGGAAAACTTGGGCTTACCCAATCCATCTTCTTCATCTTGTCCACGACCATTGCGGCCAAGTGGAACCCAGCCACGAGGACGATGACCACGAGGTGCACCACGAGCATTGTGTGCATCATCTTCAAGCTCAGGATCTTCATCATCGTCTTCTTGTTGTTGTTGTTGTTGTGCAGTCAAATTCTCAATAGCAAGGCGCATATCTGCAATATTGCGCTGCATATCCGTCATTTTATCAGCCAATCCAGTGACGGTTTCATTAGTAGCATTCAACGTTTGTTTGATCTCGTCAACTGTACCCTTAAGCTCATCATCCTTAGTGCGGAATTCACGTCGCATCTCATTACGAAGAGCTTTATACTCCCTCCATGTGATGATATCTGCCGAATTCTTGTTTTCCTGGTTAATAATCTTATTATCACTAGCGTACATGATTAGTAGGTTAGTGCACTAAATCAAAAATATATGGTGGTACTCTCACAACTCACTCAAAACTGATAAGAAAAGGAAATCTTACCGTTCCAAAGTAAATTAGTATTGCTTACCACTTGTAGTAACAACTTGTGCACGGATGTAGCGAAGCGAATATCAAGGGTATAAGAACAATCACACGACAAAGCGAGGTATATGTGGGGCTGTAGGTAGGCTACCTATTTGCACCAATAACAAGCTCTAGCGCTGACCGTAGACAACCAAAGATACTCACACAAGGCGATATAATGGGGCAATGCAACTATATGGAGGAAAAATTGCAATGCACTAGAGAGACGCTAGCAAAGCTCAACGAGACAGGCACAAGATTGCTCAACTACAGGTGCAGTAAAGAAAACTTAGGCCTTTCACTTGATCCAACTAGCACTTCACTTTTCTTTTTGTATTTTTCTTTTTGGAACACACGCAGCTATGTAGCTCTTTTTGCTTCTTTTCTATTTTCTTTTTTTTTATGACTCAACTCCTTGATAACACGGCCAACTAGATATGCAAAGCACCAAAACCCTAATGAGCAGCCTATCGAGCGGTAAAACTAGTCTCTTCTGGGGAAGTTCCTAGTCACGTATATCGAAAGGCTGTGTCTATGGTTGGGAACAAGCACACTGTACGCTATGTGGACTCGGAGTAACAAAAACTGACACTAGACGACAAAGTAACACAAGATGATAGAGTAAACTCAAACCCTAAAATACTAGATGAAAGATAAAGTTACGCAAAAACAACTACGAAAAGCAACTAAAACTCGAAATTAGTGCAATCTATGGCTATGGCAAACCCTAACCCTAATTTTTTTTTGGCTTTTTCTGGATAGGAAAACACTCACAACTCAACTATGGGGTGGATTGTGGATGGCTTACCGAGGAAAACTGGAAATCCGATACCAAGATGATAAGGGGTGTCCCGATCTTCTCAGTAAGCAACGGTGGTGATGATGATCACGGGGTGATGGCAGCGGAGAAACACGACGATGTAGTGGATGATAACTTGTATGACGCAACGAGATCTCTCGATTGGTCCCTATCGCCAATGCAACAGCTCTCAACCCTGCAAGATATTCGCAACTCCACACACTTGCGCACGTAGCCGCCGACCACGAAGCGGTAAGTTGCAACCGTCTAATTCCCAATGGAACAACGAGATCACACAAGACTTAAACATGATCTACACAATATCAAGCAATATGGTGTAGGGAATTCAATAGTTTTGCAGAGCAAACAACTAAGAACTAGGGTTTATCTTAAACGTGGTCTAAAGCAACTAGGGGGTCGTCCAAGGCACTTATATAGGCGTCCGGACGAGTTCTGGTCGAAAGATACAAGTAAAACCGACCCGAATAGATCTGGTCGAGACGGACTCGGACCGGTCCGGCCTCGGGATCCGGCCGACCGGGCTGTGGACCGGCCGGTCCGGTCCGTGGTCCGGTCAACCGGGCGGCAACCGGAAACCGCGAGTTTCCGGTTTCTGCCCGGTACGAGGCGCTTCCTCCGGTTGGCGGCCGGTTGGCGGCCGGTCGACCGGGCCAGGGACCGGGCGGCCCGGCGTAGGGGCCGGTCTGACCGGGCGCTGGGCCGGCCTGCACTTCTTCTTCTCCTCTCGCGCATGCCTCCCTCTCCTCCCTCGCGCGTCCATGAGATATCTTCATGTCCAGCTTCTTGTCCAGCTTCACGTCCATCTTCACGTCCAGCTGCTCCTCTCCTCCTCGTGCGATGCTTGTCTCCTCTTCATACCTGATGATACATATATAAGTAATAGGACTTAGGTAGTATAAAGTTCTCATCAATCAAGGTATCGTTTAGGAACAAGTTCACCTGTTGTTTTAGTAGCTTCGCACGAGCTCGTGTCATTGGTCCAATCCTGACTTCATTGGACTTGAGCTTCACAGCAGGTTCATCTTCAGTTGGTAATGACAGAGGTAGTAGTGAGGTAGGGATGTCCTCATCAAAAAGAGAGGTATTCTCTAAAGTAATACCTACTCCTCAAAAAGTCTTCCATGTGGGAGCTAAATGGGTTTTCGTTCAAAAAAGGAACGAAAATAATGAGGTGGTGAGATATAAAGCGAGACTAGTAGCACAAGGGTTTACACAGAGACCCGGCATCGACTACGACGATACATATTCTCCCGTAATGAGTGGAATTACATTTCGATACTTAATATCATTGGCAGTACAAATGAATTTATCAATGCAGTTAATGGATGTAGTGACCGCATATCTATATGGGCCACTCGATGCGGATATTTATATGAAAGTCCCTGATGGACTTAAAAATCCCTAATCCAAACATAAATCGCAACATGCATTGTGTAAAATTACAAAAGTCACTCTATGGCTTAAAGCAGTCGGGTAAAATGTGGTATAACCGGCTTAGTGAGTTCCTTCTTCAGAAAGGATACTCAAATAATGATGATTTCCCATGCGTTTTCATAAAGAAATCGTCAAAAGGATTTTGCATCATCTCAGTTTATGTTGATGACCTCAACATCATTGGTAACGCGACAGATATATCTGTAGCACGCAATCATTTAATGACGGAGTTTGAGATGAAGGATTTGGAAAAAACCCAAATTCTGCTTAGATTTACAACTTGAGCATCTTCCCTCAGCAATACTCGTTATCAGCCCGCATATATTCAGCAAGTTTTTGAAAAATTAAATATGGATAAATCATATCCATCCAGAACACCCATGGTTGCTTGATCCCTTGATATGGAAATGTATCCTTTTAGACCTAGAGATGATAACGGAGATGTATTGGGATCTGAGTTTCTATACCTTAGTACGATAAGAGCACTAATGTACCTTGCTAATTGTACTAGGCTAGATATTGCCTTCGTAGTAAATTTACTGGCTAGACATAGTGCAACTCCAACAAAACGCCATTGGGCTGGAGTGAATAATATCTTCACGTATTTACAAGGTACTAAAGATCTTGGTTTATTCTATCAGAAAAATCAAGACATGACTTTGACAGGCTATAGTGATGCCGGCTATCTTTGTGATCCCCATAATGCTAGATCACAAACTGGATTTGTATTTTTATTCGGTGGAACTACTATCTCATGGAAGTCAACTAAACAGACTTCAGTAGCAACTTCCACTAACCACTCTGAAATAATTGCATTATATGAAGCTTCATGTGAGTGTGTATGGCTTCGCAGAGTGATTAATCACATCCAGACCTCATGCGGTATAGGTTCA
Organism: Lolium rigidum; assembly: GCF_022539505.1. Lineage (NCBI taxonomy): Eukaryota > Viridiplantae > Streptophyta > Magnoliopsida > Poales > Poaceae > Lolium > Lolium rigidum. Next base: position 350,138,329 of record NC_061510.1, read on the forward strand.
TTAGAATCACGAACTATTATCTATGAAGATAATGATGCATGTGTTGCTCAAATGCATATGGGATATATTAAAAGTAATATCACAAAACATATTGCTCCAAAATTGTTTTTTCCTCATGAATTACAGAAAAATGGAGAAATTGATATTTTGCAAACAAAATCATGTGACAATCTTGCAGATTTGTTCACTAAGTCTTTACCAGCAGCTGCATTTCAAAAATGCATTCATGGCATTGGTATGAGACGACTTAGAAATTTGCAAAGTTCAGGGGAAGAAATCTCCCAGGACTAAACTTACTATTTATCATCCGATAATAATATATTATACTCTTTCCTTATGAGTTCTCCAACGGATTTCTCTTATAGGTTTTAATGATACAATTATTATACCAACGGTATATCAAATTTCCATATTTCTTCTTATATTTTCCAAGAGGATCTTGAAGAACAAATAGTACAAGATCGAAGATTCTCAAAATTTCAAGATTAAGGACTATCAAGATTTCCGACACACAACATTATGAAGAGTTCAATATCTTGAAGACAACAATGTCCAAGGGGGAGTGTTAGGAAATATTGAGGCTAGACGTTAGCGTCAGTTGTAGGCTAATGTAGCAGTTAATATTTCTCTTAGGATAACTGCTTGCAGTTAATATTTGTCCATTGCAACTTTCTAGCGTTGTCTAAACGCAACCATCCTGAAGGGATGCATGTAAACCGACTATGTACTCACAACTGTTGGGGTATTATAAATACCCCAGGTCCCTATCAATGAAAGCATTCATTACCATTCTATCTTTGTCTCTCTTCAGTTCCCACCCGTGCGTCTCAAAGCCTCTTTCCGTCCAGCGCGGGCCAATACGGTGGCCGGCATCCCGAGCCCGTCCCCGCTACAAGGGATACTCCGGGCACGCTGGACACAAGGAAAAGCTAACCGTCGACTACCTCACGACAGAAGCAATTGGCGCACAACGACGGTGCAATTCCCGCAGAGGCGTAGCGAAGCGTCTCGTCGCGCCTAGATTTGCATGCCGACGTTAGTGAGCGTCACCGCTGCCCCGCCTCCCTCCGGCCTATAAAAAGGGCGCTCTCTCATCGTCCCTCATACATAAACCCTAGCGCTTCTCTCTCCAACCGTAGTCGCCACCATCTCAAGAGTCGACGCCATGGATGGTAGAGGCAGAGGCCGTGGTCGTGGCCGCGGCAGAGCTGCACGCTTGTCGTCGCCTGCGACACCATCGTCTTTATCGTTAGACCTACGGGAGGAGCAATTGTTGTTCGAGTTCGTCGTCGTCCTCAAGGGCGACCCACTCGGCATCCAGAGGCTGCCGGACAAGTTCGCCGACTTCGTCGCTGGCAACGAGCCGGTCGCGCTGCATCTGCGGGAGGCTGGCTGCGACTGCTGCCGGCAGGTGGACGTGCTCTTTGACAGGTGTGGCAAGATATACCTCCACACCGGCTGGGAGAAGTTCGCGCGCTACCACGACCTCGAAGCCGGCTGCGTGCTCGCCTTCTCCTACCTTGGCGACGCGGATATGAGCGTCAAGGTGTTCGACGACACGCCCTGCCGCCAGCACTACCACGGCTACAACGATGAGGATTACGATTGAACACGCCGAGTGTTGTTTCTTCGCAGCGAAAAAGGAACGGAGGTTTCTGAATGTTCTTCCTCGAAAGGACCAACATGGCTATCATCACCAGCTGAATTTTCCAGTTTGGATTACTGGAGTGCCTAAGAGTGTTCTTTCTTGGCAGCGAACACACGAAATCTGCAATGCCAACACTAGTTAGGTTTCCTTATTTTCTAATGTTTTAATTTGTGTCAACCATGGTTTAAACTATATTAGTTTGTGAAAACCATGTTCCAAACTATGTCTAGTTTGTGTAAACCATGTTCCCAATTATGTATTAGTTGTGGAATGTTTCTTCTCTCTATTGAAATAAAAATACAAAAAAAAAAATTTAAATATTAGAAAAAGTTTGGGGCGGTGTTTGGGGACGTGGCTAGGGAGCAACGTCCCCTAACACGACATGAACAAAATATGTCCCGAAACGCTCGATCCGGCGTCGTTATAGGAACGCTTTGGGGGACGCAGAATACTTGTGGTACCTTGTAAACTTGTGTTTTTCTGAGCACCGAGTGCTGTGATAGTTACAGAATTTGCGGATCTGTTTATCATGTCGCATTTTTTTCCTTTTTCTTGTTACGTTTTCTTTTTGGTCGAGCTCTGCCTGTACTCACTTTCTAGGATGAAAAGGAACTTTATGGACCTGTGATGGGGATATATCACTTATATCGTCTCTACCCGCGCAAGTGCCAATCAGCATGTCGTGCTACCCGTCAAACATTATCTACACGTATGCTAGTTTGTCATTAGCTTACCAATCAAGCCTTATCAAGATGCAATGTGCGCTTCAGTTTAAAACATCATGGTTTTAAAATCGACCAAATGTGCTGTGAGATATCAGATTTGGGTGGGGATCTAGCAGCGGACGACGGGACTTTTGTGTAGTGGAGTTGGGAAGACGAACCACCAGTTGATCTTAGATCCGAAGGCTACAAAGAATTGTCAAATTTGTATATTTTTTTCCGTGTTTGCACAACCAGACAGCTCCTTTTACAAGACGCTTAAACCAGCCTGGTATTTTCACAACTCAGACTCACTTGTTGTCTTGTCTTAAATTAACCAAGTGGAAGATGCGCTGACAGATAGGAGGAGACAATATTAGCATAAGCAAAAGCTGTCACACCATTGGCACAGCAGAAAGCAACTATCCTCACGAACGAGACGCATTGTTCCCGTCGCCTAATTTCCTCAGGAGAACGTGAAAAATACAAGGAAATAATAGTAGTAGCGTGCACACAAATTGGAAAAAAATCCTAAGAGTTAATTGGCACATTTCGCAGGCAACTGCTCCTTGTGATTAAATCACGAGCTGTTTGGGTTAGTGTGTGAATTATATCAGTTCTGTATTTTCTGAAACGTGACAGTATTTGTCTAGTTTCCCTCGTAAATACGGCCAATTCTAATGTTAATGAATTCAGAACTTTTGAGGTTTCTCAAATGAAGAAGTTAGGCGTCTCGACTTGCTCACCCAAGACAGTTCCATTGGCGGCTCAGATTGAAAACATTTTAATTACTAGGTGTCTCCAAGTCATAAAATAAACTAATTCAACAAGGTGGCAATGTACAAAAAAAAAAGAGAGAGCCAAGAACAACTGAAGGAAGGAACAGCCCCTGTATCTGTATGTATCTGAAGCAGAAGAGCACGCCACTTCCAAGGTTCCGGCCCTCCCTCCAAACTCAGGCGTCCGTCCCGATCGCGCCGTAACCGCCTGATTTATCTTCCGCTCCTCCTCTCTGCCTCCCTCGCAGGTTGGTCGCCGATCAGTCTCCAATTTTCTCTCCATTAATTTTTTTTCTCCAATTTCCACTTCCTATTCTTGGAGTTCGGTGGTGGTGATTTTTCCCAGCTTGTTTTTCCATTTCCTTTTTCTTTCCTTTCTTTTACCAGGAGAACTGCTGTCCTGTCTGTCTCCCCCCGGCTTCCGCCTCGCGGCTTAATCCCAATTGGGTTGGCTTGAAGGAGCAACCCAATTGGGGATTAATTAGAGGATCGGGTGGTAAACTCCCAGGTGGCCTGCTCCTCTGCGTCCTCTTCCTGTTCCTGGGATTGGCGACGCGGAATCAATCGACTGCTCTCTGCCTCTGTCTGCCTATACAGGTTGGTGACGAGTGGGAATCCACCCTTCCCTCAGCTCTTGTATTTTGGATTATTATTACTTTCGCGTTCAATCTATGTAGATTGTGTTGTAAAGATCGGATCCTTTGCACTTGTTTGATCCCAATTCCAGCTGCTGCTCTGTGTATCCAGTTCGATATTTCAATCTGGTTTCTCCCGAGTGTTCTTGTTTTTGCAGCCATTCCCTTCGATGGCTCTGGATCGGTATCGCCCAATGTTTGAGTTTCTGTAGGCTCCAACTACTCCTACTTTCCTACCATGGAATGGTCTGTCCTTTTTTCCATGTTATGCTTTGTGGTTTTTTAGCTGGATTTCTCGATCGAGTATTCGGGTAATGAGGACTGAAACCAAGTCAAGTTGGTAACTGCTGAATGTTTCTCCCTCTCATCAAAAAGCGATCACTTTTTTTTGTAATGAGGACTTCGTTTATTGGGTTGGTTGTCTTCCGTTAACATTTTCATTCCTGTACGCAACAGCATGGTCCAACATGGATGGATCTCTTGTGTTCCTTGATCGGGATGGGCTCATGGGTATGCCTTTGGATCTTGATGGGGAGATTGGTTTATCCTGTAGTTGATTTTTTTTCACTTCTGCTCTGTCTTTATTTGGTTTCTTTTCTTACGCTGAAACTTCTGAATTTGAGATGTTTTTGTTCTGAGCTCGTAAATGGAGACAGATCTGAAATTCCGAATAGGTGTTTTCTTGCGAGGGATCTGAATTGGTGTTGACTATTCGTTTCCTGCCATTTTAGCTGCACATGTCGATAAACATTGAGGATTCTTCTGTACATCTTTGCCGATGGTTTCTCATGCTGAAATTGGATGGCAGTGGACTAGTCCTCTTTTGATATATTTAGACAACAGACATTTTACATACGATCAGTTGTAACTCTTCTGCTTTTGGTTGGATCCACTATGGAGAGCAACAGTAGATTATAATGTTATATCTACTGTTGATATATTTTCTTTCCAGTGCTGCTAGAGTATATTTTGATGTTCTGACCACTTCCAGTTATTCAGGAGTAGGATGATGAAGCCGAAAAACAGCGCATCGGGAATGTTTAGGGAGACAGGTCCGATCTTGGTGCAAAGGGACTACGGTGCCAGGCCGAATAAACCAGACATTGTTCAGACAAGATGCAGATGGATCATTGGAGATGTAACAGAGGTGTTGGATCATAACACATGGAAGCTTGGCAAGATTGCAAAGATTGTAGAGAACAACTACTTCGTCATCAGGCTCGCCGACTGCATCCAGCTGAAAGAGTTCCACATTTCCAGCTTGAGAGTTCCAGTTCCACAGGATCCTCCTACAGCAACTGTTCACTGCAAGCAGTTTCCTGCAGCTGACAAGGTAAACATCAAGCAGTTTCTGTAGCATGTAAACGTTGATTTTCATTTCTCAAGTCAAATGGGTCGTTCAATAGTTGCTTTGTACTAGCATAGCTTCATACTCTGAGCATGATTGTTTGCGCTTGACCTGGCCAAATTACTAGTGATACATTGTTTTCCTGCTAGCTTACTACCCATGAATAAATCTTTGCATTGCTTGTTATTCTAGGAACAAGATTTAGATATATTAGAAGTAGAGCAGGGGTACTAGGTGGTAGACATCAGTTTATAGCTTGGCTGAAATATCTATGTCCAAGAATAGAAAAGGCTCTTCAGAGTTCAGTGGTTTCCTTGAAAATGGTTTATATCGCTATACTCCGAGATGAAGCACCTTGTCCAGCATTAGAACTTTAGAAGTATGACATGTCATGCTGTGTGTCAAGCTATAATGTTCTGATTTTAGTATTTTGAGCTGTGAAAGTCTTCCTACGTGCTGCTACTACTTTCGACTTTCAATACAAATCTAGCTACAAATCAGCTGAAACATTTGCATCAGGAAGAAAGAGAAGTTCAGTTGAAAGCATTTCAACTTGTGGAGCTTCCTGACATTCTGAGAAAAGTATGCACATGCTGACTAGAATTACAACATATTACCACCGTGAACTGTACAATCCCACAATCTGATCTCCAGTGTGTTCTTTCTTTCGGGTGTTGAATTTGCTTGCTGTTAACTTGTTTATGAAATCAAGCGTTACACTGTCTTTTGACTTTTTGCTGCAGCTGTGCAATTATCGAACTTCTCCAAGCACACTTTTAACCATTTGTGCATCATTTCCAGGCAAATCGAAGAGGCAAACAGCTACCTGCTGATGTGCTCAGAAGATCAGGCAAGAAAAGGAAATCATCCGCAGTTCTTGACTCTCCTCCTCAGCCAAGGCAGAGAAGATTCATGTCACAGCATCAGAACGCACCAGGAGCTGAACATCACAGGTATGCACATGCCAGAGAAGAGACCGCCGAGTGCTCGGTGGCCAGCTGCAGCGCGAACGATGACGTCGCCTATGGCGGCGTTGGCAGCAGTCGGCATCGGTGCTGCTCCGTCGGGCGCGGCGACGCCATGTCCGTCGTGGCCGCCCCGTGCACGTCGTCGTCCTCGGACGATGACGGCGTGCTGAGCGACGGGCCGGCGATGGACGTGCACGAGCTGGAGCTGGAGGCGTACCGGTCGACGGTGCGGGCGCTCCACGCGTCGGGGCCGCTGACATGGGAGCAGGAGTCGCTGCTCACCAACCTCCGCCTCTCCCTCAACATCTCCAACGAGGAGCACCTGCTCCAGCTCCGGCACCTCCTCTCTTCATGACTTCTCCTGCGCTGGCGCCGGCGATAGATCACCCGAGGCGACTCTCACAACACGGGATGTCGCGAAATAATTTAATGTGGCGATCCATTCTTTTTTCTTCTTTACTGGAAGAGATTTTGTTCCTCTTGCGTGGTGTAGTCGATGTAGGAGCAGCTGCTTGGTCGGCTACTCGGCTGATTAGTGACTGCCGACGTAGGAACAGAGCACTGCTGCGACTTCGTCTTCCACGTCCAGCCTCGCCTGTCCTGAATTATTTCTTCTATGTAAATGCTCCGTGTAGCACATTATTTACACCTCCATCCTATCTCGGTAAATATATGGCAACTTTGAATCTTTTACTGAGTGTTCAGACTGTTGATTCAGTGATCCTGTCCCTGTTAAAAAAACCTGTTCGACCCAACTCCCTCGCCCGCTCCCCAATCCCCATCCAGTTCGGTATTTCAAACTGGCTTCTCCAGTTTTTGGCTTTTTACAACAGTTATCTTTTTTTTTTTTTTGAATTGATGGCTTTGGATCGCTAATGCCCAACATTCTGAATTTTGTTAGGCTGGAAGTGCTCATAGTTCCCATGGATTGCTATTCTGTTCCACGTTCTGCTTTGTCTTTTAGCTAGAAATCTCGATCGAGTATTCCGGTAATGAGGACTGAAACCAAGTTAAGTTGGTAACTGCTGAATGTTTCTCCTTCGTGAAAAGTGATCACTTTTTTGTTTTTGTTTTTGTTTGGACTTCGTTTATTGGGTTTTCTTACTGTACAAAAGCCATTCTTGTACGCAATAGCATGGTCCAAGATGGATGGATCTCCTTTGTTCGTGATTGTGATGGGCTCATGGGTATGCCTTTGGATCTTGATGAGGAGATTGGTTTATCTTGTATGTATATATTTTTAATTTTTATTCTGCCTTGTGTTGGGTGTTCTTTATTTGGCTCATTTGCTGCGTTGAAACTTCTGAATTTGAGCATATGCTTCCGAGCTCATAAATGGGGACAGATCTGAAATTATAATAGATGTTTTCTTGGGAGGGATCTGAATTCGTGTTGAATATTCATTTCGTGTCATTTTAACTGTACATGTCGATAACAATGAGAATTGCTCTGTACATCTCTGGTGATCATTTCTCATGCTGAAATTGAATGGCAGTTTTATTCGACCGCGGCCTAGCATGCCAGTATATTGTAGCCAGCCCTAGAACTGCGCGGCTGCTATCTGTCCTTCCCCGCTCCACGTTTTCTTTGTAACCAACCGAGGCGAGGACGACGGAGTTGGACGTAGGCGACCATGGCCGATAATCCGCATCTCCGAGGTTGGAAGGAAGATCCGCCGCAGTATGGTAAGTAGAACCTCCTCGAATGCTCGTTCATGCTGGCGCCGCTTCTTTTGACGGCCATGTTAGGGTTCACGGATTCATGATCCGGGACGCGGAAGTTGATGAATTCGAATGTTAGGTGATTAGGAAGCGTTTTCACGGGTTGGGATGTATGATTCCTTCGATTTTGATGTTGTCATGTTTCGGTTTCCGCTAGTTTTAGTCAGAAAAAGGGCGCATTTTATGGATGATCGAGTGAGTTCATTGAGTGGATAAAGATTCAGTGCAATTATTGGTGTTATGTTTCATGGTTAGTCAAGAAATTGCGCATTATTTCAACACTTTGCCACATAACTGAAGAGACGCAAGTTGGTTGGAAATATTTTGCCATACTGTTAACTTGACGACGTTTGCAATTTCAGTTAACTGAATTTAGATGCCTGCATGAAAATTGTGAATTATGTTGGACAAATTCTAATTGGTTTCCCCTTTGTGCAATGTAGATGACCCTGCTAAATTCACTCTTGCATTGGAGCACAATGATTTTTTCTGTGGCTTGCGTGAAAATTTATACTATGTTAGTGGCACTGCAGATTATTCTGACAATTGTAGCATGGATACATTTTCTAGAATTTGGATAGAGGATTTGATCCGTCAGTTGGGCCATGAGATAACATCAAGGACACATGTGTATTGGAGTCCCCATGGCAAAGATTTGCACGATGGACTGGTTTGTGTTGAAACTGATGCCGACATTGTAGCCATGACATCCTCACTGCAAGATGTTGATCACACTAACTTCTTGAAGTCACTGAGGACTAATACTACTGTTCACACAGGAAGGCACCAATTATACATGTTATTAGCCCAAGCAAGGTATTGATGATGAGCAAGGTGATGATGATGAAACATACAGTAAGTTCTATGATTCAAACTATGATGCAGAGGGTGGTGATGATATATATTTGAAGCTCACATAGACAAGGATGTGGGTGACCATATAATGAGCAACAAGAGATTGTTGAGCAAGAAGGACATCAATTTGACAAGTGAGCAGCAGTTGAAATACAAATTTAGTACATTCAATGTTGAGGATGGTTTGAAAATTCTCAATTCAAAATAGGCATGGTTTTCTCATCTATGAAAAAGTTAAGGAATGCTTTAACTGTGTACAGCTAGGGACAACACCCGTAGGGTATGGGTATGGGTAGAGCCATCCCATACCTGTACTACCCCGTCGCCTTCAATCTTACATGTAACCCGTACCCATACTTGTCAACGGGTAAAAGTTTTCCCCATACTTGTCACCCGATAGGGTAAATGGGCACCTGCGAACAAAAATATCCACGCTTACAACACATCAGAATGATCAAAAAATATGACAGGACGTGAAGCAATCCAAAATAGGGGTCTAATTCACACTAACCTACCAACGATTCTAAGACCAGAAGGGGGTGAGCTTCAGCCTAGCAACATGAAGACGTGATTAGGGGGGAAATTAAGAAGTTTAGAATATTACGATGGACGTTTGTGATCCCATGCCCGTACCCAATCTACCCGATGGGTATGATATTTTTCCATTTACAAACCCATGGGTAATATTTTATTCCGTACCTGTACTCTTATTGAGTTTTTACCCAGCGGGTACGTGGGTCATGGGTACCCATTGCAGAGTGAAATTGCGAAAGGATACATGCAGTTCGCTGTGAATGTTGTACATTGTTCATAAGGGCAGCAAAAGATAGCAGAAAGGAAGCAATTGTTGTGAAGAAGTATGAGCCAAAACACACATGTGAAGCTGTTTAGGAGCTGAAAGTTCTGACTCCTCCTTTCTTGACTCAGTTTTTCATGGATGAATTCAGGGATAATCAGAAGATGGATTTTTCTACATTTGCTACTACATCCCAGGCAGCAAAGGCAGATCAAGGTAGAGTGGCTTCCACAAGGCAGAAGCAAACAGGAGAAAAAGACTTGTATGAGCTGTTGTTTGGTGATAAGGAAGAGGAGGCCAGATCAAGGCATGAATCATTGCATGACCTGAATGCAGCATTCACTCAAGAGACTTAGGAGGAAGTGCAATGCAAGCCTATTTGTGTTAGCAAGCCTATTTTTGTTATAAATTCTCCGAAAACAAATATTTGTCTGGCATGATTATTTATCTAGAAACAAATTATGTAGATTATTACTATGGCATTTATTTAAAGAGAACATTATGTAACATGCATAAGCTAAGATACATGAGGAAATACAGGATACATTGGCAATCTAAAATACATAAGCTAAGACACATGCAATTTCAGCCACTTTTTCCCTCTTTCATGGTATTCTTCACTTTCATGAACCAACCTTTGAGGTCCTTCTTGATCCTGCACGAATTCACACGTGCAATATAATCATCTTTTATTCTTTTAGGAGCCATTGAGGGCAGAAACTTTGTTGCAGAAGTATAGTGACCTCTCTCTATTTTCTCAGGCAATTCCTCTCTAGCTCCCTCACGAGTTTCGTGCGACGCGACATTAATTAGGAGAGGGGGTTCTGCAAAACAAGCAATAGTCGGGCCCACGTCAATTTCCATCCTGGCACTGCCACATGTCGTTCCGTGGTGATTTCATACCAATCTGCACCCGAAAGACAAGTTTGTGTACCGCGGTAACACGTTTTGCAAGTTTTTGTACTAAACTGCTCCCGCAAGACAAGTTTATACAATTACCTCTTGAAAAAACCAACGGACATGAAATTTTTTGGTGTACGCACGTACTTCCTCTGGTCAGATTTAATCGACGCGGAGCAAGGCTTCCGCATGCATCTCATTAGCAGGAGTGTTAGTCAATTAATTGAGTCCCGACTCCCGAGGTAGTACGAGCTAGGAGTGGTAAATGGGCCGAGCCCAAAGAAGCAGGAAGGGCCCATACCAAACGAGGACCTGGACGTGGCCGATAACCCCTGGACTGGATCCAAACGTGCCATCAGGCCCAGGAGTCGGAATTTGCTAGCCGTTAGGAGCGATTCCTCCCTCTCCCCTCCTCCCGTCCAAGCACTGCCCACCGCCGGCAACCCTCCTCCTCCGCCGACGAATCCCACGAGGATTCACGTCTCTCCGGCGACCTAGGCTTTGCTCCGGCGAACTCGGCTTGGAGAGGCGGTTCCACAACTAGCCGTTGCGAGCGACTCCTCGCTCCCCGCCTCTTCCTCCTCCTGCTCCCGTGCAGCCACCGCCGCCCCCCGGCAACCCGCCTCCTCCCCGGACGAATCGCGGGAGGATTCGCGTATCTCCGGCGACCTCGGATTCGCGCCGGCGAATTCGGCCCGGAGAGGCGCTTCTACAATCGGTATGACCCTCTTCCTTTTCGATCTAAGACCCCCTCCTCTTCTTAGTTCTTACCCCCTTTCCGCCTCGCTCAACCTAATGATTGATCGATGAATCTCCAGACGAGGTGCAATCGGGCGGAAGGTGCTTCGATCCAGTACCACCAGGATGGATCCTTCTGATGAGGACCGGCCGATCCAGGGGTAAATCCCCTCCTCCTTTTCTCCCGTGACCTAATAACTGTCTGTTGCCTGCCGTACAAATTCGTCGAGGAATCATAGCTTGCTGAATCTAATAGAAACTTTGTGGGGCTAGTCGGTTCCATTCTGTTCTCACTTCTTAGCCTTAAATTTCTGCCACTATATTATGGCCTCCTGGAATTTCTTATAAGCTGATTTGTATCAATCTTGATACTATTATCGAAAATCAATCTTGATACTATGGCATAAATTTCCGTTTCTGTACAGAATTAGTACTTACTGCTTAGTCATTGGTTGATTGTGGAATGTGTGTATCCTACTGGGTTGGAAGTGCTGCACAACAGTCCTTCTTAGTCATGGCTGTATGTTTGGGGGGCATAAATTTCGGTTTCTATACAGAATTACTACTTACTGCTTAGTCATTGGTTGATTGTGGGACGCTACATTGGTAATTATAGTTCCGATGATACATTTATGGTGCTTCTTTTGGTAACTTTGTGGAGCTGGTGGCATTCTGTTCTCATTTCTTAGCATTAAATTTCCACCACTATATCTGGTTTTGTGGTATGGCATCGTCATCATCATCCAATAATATAGGAATGGAGCTTTTCTCCATTGGGGATAGAGATTGTTCTAGATCTGAACGTATGCCCTTTACCATGATTTTTGACACAAGCATGGGTATCGATGGATGGATGGATGTCGTTTTGTAAGAGAATGTTCGTGTTACTAGTGCATTTCTGTTGGCTGGACCATATTATTGGATCTCTACTAATTTGTACTCTACATATTTGTGATTTTGGTACAAGTAGTCTGCAAGAACCATATTGGCTTTTGCTTAGTGTGTCTTAACCTGATGCAGACGACTGTTGAGTACTAGTATCATTCTTGATTAGGGTATTACTAACATTGTATTTCCTGTTCTCTCTTTACTGTGCAGAGGATATGTGTTTTGCTCACAGTAGAATATGTTTTATTTCCAGTTTCAGGATCAGAACATAGTATACTTGCGCATGTTCATTCTTGCCATTGGTGTTGCTATGAGCCCTTATCTGCATCAATTAGACAATTACAGTTTTCTGAATGTTTGAATTTAGGGAGCATGTGCGCCCTTCGCTCAAGGCAGGTATTCGGATGTACCTGGTGGTATTCCTAGGTACCACATACTGCATGTATCGAATGGACAACTTCTGGACTGAGTCTGTCTCTGCAGACAGCACGGGAACAGGTCTTGGAACATATCTTAGAAAAATTGAAGTCTCTTTACATATTCTGTTAGACAACGTTCTGAACTGTCACTTCCATTTCAACTGACAGATGCCCTCAACGTTGAGAAAGTGACATGCACAGATGGTTATGGAGGGCTTGTTGTTGCCATCGATGATGATGCCAATGTCAAATCTGAGTGCTGGATGCATACTAAAAGCACAGAGTGCACTAGAAGTACTGCAAAACATGGAGGTCCTTGTGCGATGAATGCCAAAGAGATGGATGTGCTCTGCATCCGATTTTGCCCTGCAGATGAACTCGCCAGCATGGTTACTTTCACAAGAACAGGTATGACCCCTCCCAGTTATTGTGCTGCATAAGACAACATAGGTTTTATTCTCCTGTCTATTAAACTTGCTCCCAATATTATATCTTTATGCTCACAGTCCTTCATAGCAATCTTGTTTTAGGACATTTTCGGCTTCTTTCTGATGTAGCTTAAAGTTTTGCTTGTCCTTCCATGGTGATTTGACTGACTTTAACTTGGCCCTCCAGGACATGGTGCCCTACACATTCTCTTGTTAAACTGGACCAATCCCTCTTTGTTCTTAATTTATCTCACTTTTACATCAACATATAACTAGATCTTTTTTTGGATACTAACTAAGAAATTTCATGTAGATATAGGATTTTCTTGGGAATCAACATTCAAGATGAAGCTATGTGCCAGCAAAGATGTGGAGTTGATTTCTGAGTTGGTTAGCAAAAAGCTTGGGAAAGCATTCATACTGGTATAATAATTTAGTTCTTCATTTAGACGTTAGGTTCTTCCGACTAATAATGTTTTTCTGGATGTAGGCTAAGCCTGATGGAGTTCAATTCGGCCAGCGGATTGAATTACATGGGACTTGCGTTAACTTCAATTTCCATTATTTTAAAAATCTTAAATTTCAGGAGAGCTTCAAAGTTATGCAAGCTCTAGGTATATTATACTGTACTATTTTAGCTATTGTTTTTTTTCTTAAGTGGACTAATGACTAATGGTATACGGCATTGTTTATTTAGGTAATGGTTCTTCTGGGATGGTGCACCTGTGCCTTTCCATGCTTGACAGTAAAAAATATGCCGTTAAAATTGGCACGCCTAGGCATGGCGAATACAAGGAACCAAGGTTCGAATATAACTCCTAGCCGCTTTTCCATTACTTAAGAGCAACATATACAATTGTAGTTCGATAAACTAGTAGGAGCAAGAGTAGTGTCATAATATTTCTTCCACGGCATAATACCCTTTTATGCTATTGCTGCTGTTTTTGCAGAGCTTTCTGTCTGTCATTCGATTAGTGGTCTTTGATAAGTAGCGGTTTCTGTACTTAAGACTAAGACTGAACTTATTCCTAATTCTTTACAGTGAGGTTCAGGCGCTATCTGTTTTGAATCACAGCAATATTATTGATATGCCTTGTGCCTGGAACGAGAAAACAAGTTCTACCATGAGTGTGACATATATTGTCATGGAGTGCTGCGACAGGTATACACAGTTTCCTCATTTTATATTTACAACTTCTTATTTTTGTATTTTAGTACTGATATGTCATTACTTAATTAGATCTGTTACGAGCACTCTTCCTCTACCTTCGGTAGAAATGAATAGAAAAGAAGATCTTTTCGAACAGCTTGTCCACTCAATATTCTATTTGCATGAAAAAGGTGTTATTCATAGGGACATAAAGCCAGACAATGTTCTGTTACTCAACAATGTCCTGAAGCTTGCGGACTTTGGACAAGGTATGGCTTGCGGTTCATATGATTTTTTTGCACTTCACAAAAAAAATCACTAACAAAACTATTTTCTTTGTTATAATATTCCAGCAATCCTTAGATCAGCTTCAGATGCACCATATCATGGAGGCAAGTATGGCTCCAGAGGCTATACTGCCCCTGAGCTCACTGTGCTTTTTCTGATGCACACAGAGAAGGTACCACACGAAAATTCATGACATGTTTAGTGTCTCTTGTATTGAGCCGCACTTAACTTCCGTGTTCTGTTTTAATTGCGTTTTTTCTGTCACAAGAGTGTTTTTCTTTGGGTGCTATTTGTGCTCTGAGGTTATCTTCAATTGTTAGTCCAAGAGCCACATACTATGCATACAAATATGAGGTCTGATCATGTTAAGTAAAAATTTCCATTCTTAGTTTTCTCTGTAGAAATCATTTGGTTGAAATGTTTTTGTTTCATATATGTATCGGCATGTATTTGGCTGCCCAAATGTGTGCATTAGGGAGAAACACATGGTGTTACTTTTGCCCCCTTTCCCCTTAACCATTTATATTACATAGTATTTCTGTAATGTTTGGTTAACGGGTGTAATTTATTGTTCAAATAGTGTTCACTTGAATGTGCAAATTTTGTTGATGTTATTCAGGTCGATGTTTATGGCGCTGGGATATTTTATTATATAATCCATAGCCCGCGATCTGGAGATATCTCTAAAAGCATAACGGACTTGATGGACTTTTCGAACAAGGTATCTAAAGGTAAACTCCACATGGGTGATCCGTTGTTCGATAACTGGGGAGGGGATTATGACCTTTTACAGGTCATGGTTGAGAGAGACCCTGAGAAGAGGATTTCAGCCCCAGCACTGTTGGTGAGTTTTGTGCATCAGTTTCTAGTAGCTTTAAGAAAAGAACTTTAACGGCCTGTTACAATTGTTTGATTTGAGGCTCAACTTTGTTTCGCAGGAGCTGCTTGTTTCCAGGAAATCACAAGGTTAAGTATTGTTCTCGGGAATATGGGTAGCAATTCCTCAATGCTACTTTTATTCTTGACTTGTACATATCTCATCGTATGCAGATGCTTGGCCAATGTAAGGAAACCACAGGGTTAAGTGAAAGTGTGGTTCTCGGAAAGATAGCTAGCAATTCTTTGCTGCTCCTCTTGTTTATATCTCATAGTGTGCAAATGCCTGTTCAATGTAAGAAATGTATTTTGTGAGGTTTCTTGTAGATAGTCAACGTTGCTAGGACCAAAAGGTACTTCTACGATATACTTTCAGCATTCATAATGGTGGTTGGTGGAGTCAACATTTTATTCCCTCATGCAGTCATGCCACCTTGAGTTGACACTGTAAATAACTCATGAAGTGAATTATCTTTTAAGGCGTGTTTACACAATCAGTTGTCAGTAGCTATAGCAACTTATAAAGGCTAGAAGGTATTATTGTCCACTCTAGAGCTTTCCTAGTTCATAGTGTCTGACTTCTCGGGCGAGTCAGTTTTATTTCTCCTTTAGATGAATAATAATTACTCTATGCTCTAAGGTGGAGTCGACAACATCGACCAAACTCCTATGGGCTCATCATCAGAGTTAATGACCCATGGTCACTTAACTTATGTCGCATAGGTCTGGTTTTTGCAAAACTCGCACGTACACTTAAGTCACACATGTTGCAAAACAAACTAATCGATCAATTTGCGAAAAATGTGCAGATCACAAAACGGTATAATCTCTGGTTTTTAGCAAAAGAAAAAAATGTCCACACACGGGAGACCGTGAGGTAAAGGGAGACTTTTTCTCAGTTAATCATGTCTTTCACGTGAGTCCCACCTGTCAATGGTCTAAGAAAGAACTGCCCCTGACTGCGAAGAGAATACTACAGTAGAAGAGTAGAAGAAGAGAAGAGATAATAATGTTGAAAAAGGAAAAGAAGAAAAAAGAGTAGGAAGGCGACCGCGGGAGGAGGGAGACGAGAAAGAGGCGCCACGCAGGGACTTGACGGCGGCGCGCAGGCGAGTGCTCTCCGCCCATCGTCCTCCCTAACTCTTCTCTCTCCGGTCCCATGGCTCTCTGCCTCCTGCCACGGCAAGTGCGCCTCGTACCCATCCTTCCTCTCACCCCAAACTCTCTCCGATTCAGAGAAGCTCCAATGGAGACCTGCCTTCTCTGACTGCGACCGATGACAGGATCCGCTCGCCCTCTTCTTCTTCTTCCAACTGTCTTTTGTTTACTTCTTGTGTATTTTAGGGATCGAAGGTCCCGAATAGCCCGTTTACTTCTTCGGGTTTAGACGAGATGATATCCCATATAAATCCCCTTATTTATTTTTTCCTAGATTAAGAACTCGTTCTTGTACTAGTGAAATTTTGGGAAGAATATTTGATGGGAGCTTACGAGAACAATAAACTAGTGTCAGTGGAGCAGCCCACACTAATCCTCTGTAAAACCACAAATCCCCCTTCCCCCTCGGCTTCGTACCCGAATCAAATTCCCTGTATCCAATCACGACTCCTCCTCGGCTTCGTACCCAAATCAAATTCCCTGTATCCAATCACGACTCCTCCTCGGCTTCGTACCCAAATCAAATTCCCTGTCATTGCCATGCAGAAGCACTATATAGCCTGCACGGCTGCACCCCTAACCCGTTTTCATCAAAGTTCCGGGACTTATTATTAGCCTTCTAAACTCGTCTTCCGCGAGCCTCACGATTCTGCCGGTGACTACCAGATTTCACCTGCAGAATAGCCACAGCAGGTAAGTTAATCGATCTGGGGTCTCCAAAAATTTCATGTCTTTTCTCTGCTCTTCAGGCTGCGGACGTTTAATTTCCTTTTGCCAGCCGATTGTTGTTTCTGCTGTCACTGGGATTGTCTGGGTTTCCCAGTGTGATCTACAATAATAAATTTTGACCAGTCAAGTTCAGAACTTGCTACGCTAGGCTCGCCTCGTACTAAAAATAGTAATAATCCAAGTCGAATTCAAGGTTGAGCTGTAGAGTTGTCTCATACTCAGCTTGTCATGATCTTGAGCCAAATAAAATAATGACAATTTCTATATACTACTTGTTGCAAGGCAAAAAGTTTCAACTAATTGGACCATAACAAGGTCAATCTTTCCAACTTGTTTGACAATAACCACATCCACATCACGGGTAAACATATAAGTATACGAAAGACCAGTCCAAAAAGGCCTGATTTGTGATTATAAGTTAAACAATATTGCGATAGACTATGATCAGGTATTTTAAAACATCATAATGTAAACACAAACTACAGGTCCTTTTTTTTCTTGGTGGTCCTGGTCTTTCTAGTCATACTGATATATATTTTACTATTGCCATGTACAGGTTGTCTTGTACTTGTTGTATATATATTTTATATATACGAAGTGGACTGCGTTTGCAACCCAGTTTGAATCCCATGGAAGAGGCGACAATCTGCACCATATGGTAAAGCGCTAACTCCGAAGAACTAATGTTGGACTAAGAATTCAGGTGAATGATCTATGGATTTGAATTTGTGTTAGGAATGCTGTCGGGATGAGTTTGGATCAGAGGTTTGCAATAATTAGGAGCATAGGCTTGGAGAGCACTGATGAGGATGATATTAGGAGGCTACTGGGCAAGAAGGTTGCTCCAGTTTGCTATGTTTGGTGTGATCCCTCCCCTTCGGTACATATCGCCCAGGTATGGTAACAGAAGTTTTACTTTATCTTCTATGCTGCTACGAAAAACTTCATAAAATATTTGGTGCAGTTTTTCTAAGAAATGATATCAGAATAATTGTATCATAGATCTTTGTAAACAATGGCCACTTCGTGCTATCTCACTGCTTTCTTCTCAATACAAAATGAAACACATTTGGCTGCCTGTTTGAGGGGGAGAAGAGGATGTCAGAATTATTATATTGCACAATTTGGATAATTTTGCAAAGTTATGCCTACATGGCATCACATCTTGTCCTCGATTTCCTTGTCTGCCAAATTGTAACTCAGATGTGTAAACAAATGCGTGGGAGAATAATTCAGATAAGCATAAGATAGGAGTCTTCTGTAATCACATGGATTTAAATGAATGGAGCTGAAGATGTTCGATGGGAGCATGTGCTGTGCTATAAGATAAGTACTTTGTAGAAACTTAATTTTGGGCAAGTGACTGAGGCACTAGCAACATATTTGTCAGTGGCAAGTTTAGAGTATTGTCATTTGCATGGGGAGAGGAGGCGTTGTATTTTTTGTAATTACAGATTCTTGCCATGAGGTAAACAATGATGATGTGCTATATACAGTAATTGTCTACCTGTCATTTATGCACAGTCCGGACTGTTATTATACTTGTTATTTTGCTTCACTTTTAATAGCAGTTCGGAGTGGGGGTGTTTACTGTTCACATACAAAGTATATTTGCGCAACGATTTACATTTATCTGTTATCGTCTTGCAGGGGATCATGATGGTGATCAATGTTAGGAAGATGGTTAAAGCTGGTTGCAGAGTTAAAATCTTGATAGCAGATTGGTTTGCTCGTATGCAGCACAAATTCGATGGTGACCTAGCGAAAATTCGGACTTTTGGACTTTACATGATTGAGATATGGAAAGCAGTTGGCTTGGACCTTAACGGGGTAGAGTTCATATGGTTGTCCGATGAAATAAATAGCCATTCAGCTGAATACTGGGCACTGGTCATGGATATTTTCAGAAATAATACTTTGAGGAAGATAACAAGGTATTCCTAAGTTTACACTTTTCCAAGTTTCATTTCATTTACAGACCCTA
Organism: Lolium rigidum; assembly: GCF_022539505.1. Lineage (NCBI taxonomy): Eukaryota > Viridiplantae > Streptophyta > Magnoliopsida > Poales > Poaceae > Lolium > Lolium rigidum. The sequence continues at coordinate 350,157,338 of NC_061510.1, forward strand.
TGCGTATTACGTTATCAGATCATTTGTTGGAACTAAGTTGTTTAAGTAACAGGTGCTGTGAAATTGTGGATCCATTCATGCTTAACAGAAATATTAATGATTCATTTGACCCCAAAAATGTGACGGCTTCAACTCTCTTTACCCCTTGCGTGCACTGTGCTGCTATATTATTGCAAAAGGTTGGTTATAGTATACAAACATGCTCATCATATGTTGTTAATTTCAGTCACATTTGCACTATATCAGCTTCCTTGAACTTTACTTTTCAAAATTATTATGAAAAGTTTAAAATGAGACGATGTTATAGCACCCAAATATGCTTCCATTACAAATGCAGCAAGGGGGCCATAAATTTCAAAAGTACTGTTTGCTAGATTCAGTGTAGCCTAGATGACTAGGTTAGCTAACCTTAACCTGGCGTGTTTAGCTTAACCCTGATAATGTGTTTGGCTACAGACCGGATTAGCCAAAATTACTACTTGGATTAGGGGGATTAAGAACAAAAAAAATAGTAGAAATAAATATACTTCCTCGCCCTTCTACTCCCTCCGTCCCAAAATATAAGACACCCATAAATTTCGCAGGTCGACAACTTATAACTTTGACTATAATTTGTACTAATAGTATGTCCACAAAATTTATATAAATATATAGAAATGAAAGAGATTTGCAAGACAAATGTAACGATACCATTTACAGTTTTACACATTCTGAAACCTAATTTTGTATATACTAGTGGTCAAAGTTGTGCATCAAGACCGTGCACAAAAAGGCGTGCCTTATATTTTGGGATGGCAGGATTTATTATTTTAAACTCTGACCGTGTTTTTAATCCTGGCTAACCTAAGGGCGTTTAACAGATTGTGCTACTGGTTTTGGAACTTGGCAGACTGGTGAAGTTGTACAGCTCAATTATATTACTCCCTTCGGTTCAAAATAATTGCCAAAAAACGGATGTATCTGAACCGGGAGTATTGTTTAGACTGCCATGCATGCCAAGGTTGCAGTGAGCTGCTTAGGTGGTAGGGTTTGCACCTAGATTGTCTGACTTAAACATCGCAATGTACCTAAACGTGGCCATTTATCTATTACAAACACCTGCCAAGTTTGTAGACGCTTACTGCATCACTTTATTCATTGTATAACCATTTTATAGGCCAAAAGGGGTTTGGCAGAACTAAGCTTGTACTACATTAACATTTATTCATTTTACTCTCATTTGTCCAAATGGATTAAAATTTTACTTTCTTCTGTAAGTATCATTTTTCTTATATTCCCATGTTCCGTATTACTTTGTTTTAACAAAGTTGTCATGGATGAACCATGTTTTGCTTTAAAACCAAGGAAGATATTATATTGGGATAACTACCTAAATATATAGGATGCCTTTGGTAGTGCAATGAAGAATATTTCTGTTATGCCCGTAATAAGAACTTTTTTTTAATATTTCAGGCAGACATATGGCTATTGTCCATGGATCATGAAGAGGATCTTCACGACAAGCTAATTAGACAGTACTGCAAAGGCATGAAGCATGAAAGACCTATTATTCTGTCCCATAGTATCCTATCCAGCCTTTATTTTTCGTTTGCATGTGCATGTGCTACTCCCTCCGATCCATAATAAGTGTCGTGGTTTAGTTAAATTTTAGTCAATTTAACTAAAACCACGAGACTTATTATGGAAAGGAGGGAGTACATTTTTTTTCATGTCACACATGTATCCTTCACTTGGTGTACAGATAAGCTGCCCAATTTAATAGAACACCCTGAATTAGCTAAGAATGGAGATCCATCTTGGGCTATCTTCATTGAAGATCGGGAGGTACTCTTCTGCATGCCAGATGGTTCATGTTGTGCTTATTCTAGTTTTATTTGTCCTGAGTACAGGTTTGCATTCTCAAACTATTTATACCCAAGCCTTTTAATGAATGGAAAATGATTATCACAAACAGTCAAAGGTCCTATCAAGCCACCTGTTGAGCTAGTACCTTTGTTTCGCGAAGGAGATATACTACAGATTTTTCTGAAGTTCAACATTATCTTCTATACCTGTAAATGTTTAGAATTGATAGTGCCACTATTTATTCTTTTTATGTTGCAAACTTATTTAATACTAAAAAGAAAAAAAGTAGAGAAACAATCATTTTAATTCCTCCCAGGCTATTTGTCAGACCAAATCAAAATTTAATCAAGATATTGAAATCTAAAAAATGAAGAACACTGTAAGTAAAGTAAAAGTAGATTCTGAAGCTATTTTAATAGACCTTTTTTTACTATCAGTCTTGACTTTCCAGTTTGAATCGGTTATGTAGTCCCAGAGTTCACATTTTTTCCGAGTAATTTTACTTGGAAGTTCAGTTCTGAATTTACTGAAAAGTAAAGCTGTCATCAACAACCAAGAACCATGCGCTGTCAACCACACTCCATACAGAATAATGGATACTCAAATGCATAAACAACGTTGGATGTCACTTAAGCACTTCATATTGGATCAAGTAAATCCACCTTTTAAAATTAAATCACAAAGCATTGGTTGCATTGGTGCATCCTACCAATCTTTTTCCTCTACTAAAACTGAAAAAATTGTGCTTCTACTGTTGACCCATTTGAATTGAAAAAAAGGGGCTTGGATGAAATAAAGCATCCTAAATAAGTGTCTTATATTTGGCTTCATTTATTAAGCCCAACATGTGGGTTCAGTAGTTAACCTACGGGAGTCTTGAGGTTGTTTGGCGTTGTTAAGCAACTCTTGAGTCCTGAAAGTGGATTTTGTGAATTTTGTTATTGCCATTCAGTGTAATATTACTAGAGTTATGACATATGCTGCACTTTATGGATCTTTGATATTTGGATGCATTTTTTTAGGGCACTTGTGAGTTTGCCATCTAACATCTCTGTTTCAGGTTTATTTGAGTTACAAACTAAGCAGAGCTTTCTGTCCTGCGAAAGTTGCAGAAGGCAACCCATGTCTGGAGTACATCAAATATATTGTGTTTCCATGGTTTGGATACTTTGAGGTACTCAGGAAGGAAGAGAACGGTGGTAGCAGGTAAAATTTCGCTCTGAACAATGTTATCCGGTACTGTATCTTTACGTCTTTTTGAAAGGGTACATGTATAGGTCCTTTGTCAGTATGTTTAAAATTTCTCTCTGAACAATGTTATCCTTAAGTATGTGCAAGTACGAAGGAGTTGGATCATTTGTCAGTATGCAGTTAGTACAGATTTATTAGAATGAGAGCTTTCTTCTTCCTTTGATGTGGTTACTAAATACCCCCTTTTTCAAATTATAAGATGCTCTTTGTCATAAGTAAAATTTCTTTAAGTTTGATAAAACTTATAGGAATATATACCAATATCTACAATAGCACATAAGTATATTATGAAGCTATACTTCATGGTAGATGTTGGTACCTTTAGATTATAAGCTTGGTCAAACTTAAGGAAGTTTGACTTATGACAAAGCTCGAACATCTTATAATTTGAGATGGATGTGGTAGCACTTTTACATGTTTCCTCCTAAACCAGTTCATCTGTACAATATACAATTATACGTCTGAGTCATTCTGCATTTGGTAGCCAAGCAAGCGAAACTATGCAAATAATCATCCATGAGATAATTATGTGCCAAGTTTCTGGTCAGCGGCTGGGCAGTAGTGCAGTACAAAATGATTGCTGTAATTCATCTTGATGCAATTTGTTTACCTATGTGTAGGACGTTTCAGAACATGGAAGAGCTTATCATTGATTATGAAAGTGGTGCTCTGGGTGCCGGTGAGGTGAAGCTGGCCCTTGCAGAAGCACTAACTAAGATTCTGAAGGTATCTTTTCTTGCTACATCCATCTCCTAATACCCCCCCCCCCCTAGGAAAAACTAGACCTATCCTTTTAGTAGAAATTACTCGTCAAAATTGTGATTCTCGGGCTACATAACCCGAATTCTAGCCCCTTTTTGTTTTGTCACTGCAGCAAGACATTTGGTGAACTAATCTGACACATTGTCAATGATTAGAGTTAAGCAATGTTCATTTACACCCTAAGATTTGCCCCCCCCCCCTTTGTTTGATTGAGCGATGCTGAATCCAGCCTTGCGCATTTCCACCTATCCATGCTTTACGACTTGTTACGCTCCTACCAATGGGCTGTACAACCATGATGTTCACTGCACGTATGTACATTTCAGAACATGCTGAAGAAAATGTTATATTATGTGCGCACATAAAGTTGTGTGTTAAAATGTGATCTCATTCATATTGTACCGATAGGTAAAAGATATCACCCATCTGTGTTATGATTGAACACATATACTATGAGTTATTATGAATTGGATAAATAGTTTTATCAAATGGTTGTAGATCCAGTGGCTAGATATGGTTTTCATGTTTTGTGCATTGTTTAACTTTTGCAACCATTTTTTTGCTTTGAACATTGTACTAAATTCAATTGAGACCACTTTGACCGATTTTGTATTGGAATTAAATTTTCTGACAAGTAGTTGTACTGTTTTCTTTTGTTTGTATGAATTGGATAAATAGTTTTATCAAATGGTTGTAGATCCAGTGGCTAGATATGGTTTTCATGTTTTGTGCATTGTTTAACTTTTGCAACCATTTTTTTACTTTGAACATTGTGCTAAATTCAATTGAGACCACTTTGACCGATGTTGTATTGGAATTAAATTTTCTGACAAGTGGTTGTACCGTTTTCTTTTGTTTGAAGCCTATACATGACCACTTTGCAAACAATTGTGAAGCCCAAAATCTGGAGGATGAGGCTCTGAGGTATGTCACTAATTATATCCTCAATTTGTTCAAAATTGAACCCTTGGCTCTTATATGAGCTAGTGTTCTTAGTCCTCGGAAGTATCAACTTGAATTAACAACTTGGCAGTTGGCTCCCTACATTTTGTATTGGGCTATATTCCACATTTTCTTGAGTTCTTGTAGGGACTGATTTACCATGTCCTAAACTGTTGAAATTTCCGGATTTCTTTTATCCGTTGCTGCATCGGCATTGCTATATTTCTTACAATTGTTTGAAAAAATTTCCCGCAGTAGTATCCCCCGGTACTAGGGAGTAAAGGAGCAAATGATGAGTTCAAGGAAATTTTACTGAAGATATATAAGGGCGATTACGTGAACTTAATACACAGGAAAGGTTCATGGCAGCGTTATGTCTTGGTACTAAAGAACATGTGTATGCTTTCTGTTTGTTTGTTACAAGCCATTCCGTGCTTCAATATAATGTTTTATGTCTCATCATATTGTTGACTTTGATTAGTTACTTCTAAATATTCTGGTGTTATCAAGTTAAGAAAATCAGGGATCAATATGAAAATAGCTACCTTAATATTTTTTCATGAAAGTTCATTTCGTTTGGTTATTACTAAATTCGAAGTTACATATAAGATGGTATAATACGATGCCCTATTAGAAGCAGACTTACAATTAGAAAAACATTATCATCTTTTTAATGTTTTTCTTCTAATAATGACAAGATTTTCTATCATTTTGTGGGGTAATTTCCACATCTATCATTCTCATTCACATAAATTTTCTATGAATTCACCAATCTATTTTTAGCAAAGTTTTATCTTTATGTCCCGCAGGAACGTGTAATCCTCTTATTCATATAATGCTTTATGCGTCGACTCCTCTAATTACGTGCCTTTGGCCGGATTGTGTGTGAGTTAATAGCATAAAGCCACCACTTTTCAATTCAAATTACCAAACACCATCATTTTACGTTTACGGGACAAAAAGTCACCACATTTCTCTAAGTTTTTAACAAAGGACAATAAACACACCACATTTCTCTAAGTTTTTAACAAAGGACAATAAACACGAATTGATATGAGAATTGATAGGGAATCTTACAGGTGGGGCCCATTTGTTAGGACCAATTTGCTGACTTGGACTGTGGTCCACTTGTCAGCCCAATTACAAAATCAAAACAACCCAATAAGAGCATCTCCCAATAAGCCCCCCAAAAAGAAAATAGGGGTGCCGGCGCCAAAATACTCCCCCAGTCGCGCGCCTCAAAATTGTTTTCACGCGGGCGCGTATTTTCATCTGGCACCCCTAGGCCGAACCCAATCCAGCGGGAGGCTATTGGGGGCGCCGGATGGCGCTAAAAGCGGGCGCGGGCCATCTTTGTCGGTGAGACATGACTAGTTTCCCCCAAAATAATTAGCTCTCCCACCGTTGGCGCCATACCATCCCGTTCCCCTTCTCTCTCTGCCATTTCGCCCGCCCCGCTAGCCTTCGCCTCGCTCCGCCGCGCTAGCCATCGTCTCGCTCCGCCATCCAGCCATGAAGACGAGGCAGTACGTCGCTCCGCACGCGTCGGTGCAGGACGCCCTCGCCACCAAGTCGGCTCCCGCGAAGAAGGCGGCACATGCACCTGTCGTCAAGGAGAGGCCACCGGGGATGACCAACGCCGGGTGGGCGTTTGACATCAAGCATCGGGCGATGGAGAACGCCAGCCGCCGCTCGAGGGATGCGACAGCGACAACGAAGGAGGATGCGTTGATGGAGCGGGCCGCTGCCATGCCAGCGCCCCAAACCCCGGCGTATCCGTTCGTCCCCGCCGCGTGGAGCGGCAGCCAGGGCAGCGTCTCCTTGCCGTCACCGTCCACCTCGTCGCCTTTGTTCCATGACGCCCAAGGTAACCCACCCCACCTGTCCCGCTTCTCGCCGAGCTTCCACCATTTCGTTCCGCTTGGTGGGTTTAACCCTAACACGTTCGCCGCCCCAAACACTTTCACCGCCGTCGACCTGCACATGCTGGTGTCCGGATCGCCTGAGCTCCGGCGCACTTCGTATAGTGGAGGCGGGCCTCCTCCTCACCTCGGCTACCAGCAGTTCGCCGCGAGTAGCAGCGCCGATGTCGGGCGACATCATCTTGGAGGACATGATCATCGACGGCACCAGCGGGCTGCCATCCTTCACGAGCAGGAAGCCGGGGCGTACGCCGAAGATGAGGAAGAAGGCGGCGATGTTGGGTCGGAGAACGCCATGTACACTGGTACGTCTCCAACGTATCTATAATTTCTTATGTTCCATGCTAGTTTTATGACAATACCAACATGTTTTAGTCATACTTTATAATGTTTTTATGCATTTTCCGGGACTAACCTATTAACAAGATGCCGAAGCGCCAATTCCTGTTTTCTGCTGTTTTTGGTTTCAGAAATCCTACACAGGAAATATTCTCGGAATTGGACGAAACAAAAGCCAAACCTTCTATTTTACCGAGACGGGCCCAGAGAGCCAGAGAAGTGCTGGAGGGGGGCCAAGGGGGCCCCACACCATAGGGGGGCGCGGGTGGACCCCTGGCCGCGCCCAGATATGGGGTGGGCCCCTCGGGACCCTTCCGAGGCCGCCCTTCCGCCTATATATTCTCCCCGTCGCGAAAACCCTAAAGGATCCAGTCATATTCCACGAAGAGTTCCGTAGCAGCCGCCATCGCGAAGACAAGTTTCGGGGGACAGAATCTCTGTTCCGGCACGCCGCCGGGACGGGGAATTGCTCCCGGAGTCATCTCCATCGACACCACCACCATCTTCATCGCCGTTGCTGTCTCCCATGATAAGGAGGGAGTATTTCTCCCCGAGGCTGAGGGCTCTACCGGTAGCTATGTGGTTCATCTCTCTCTCCCATGGTGTGATCTTTATGTGATCATGAGCTTTGTATCACTATTAATCTATGTGCTACTCTAGTGATGTTATTAAAGTAGTCTATTCCTCCTCCATGATGTAAAGTTGACGGTGTGTGCATCATGTAGTACTTGGTGTAGGTTATGATTGTAATCTCTTGTAGATTATGAAGTTAACTATTACTATGATAGTATTGATGTGATCTATTCCCCCTTTCATAGCTATTGTTGACAGTGTGTATGCTATGTTAGTACTTGGTCTGCAACGGTCTATTATGCACTCTAGAGGTTACTTTAATATGAACTCCGGATTCACTCTCCACGGTGTGACGGTGACAGTGTGCGCATCGTGTGTGATTCCTTTATGAAGTTGTGGAGTTTGTTTACTCCGGCTTGAGGGTGCTCATGTAGCCCTACACAATGAATGGTGTTTGTTATCCAACAAGAGAGTGTTTAAGAGTAGCATTTATTTATTCAGTTATGTGATCATTGTTGAGAGTGTCCACTAGTGAAAGTATGATCCCTAGGCCTTGTTTCTAAGTACTTGAAACACCGTTTCCAACAAGTTCGTTACATGTTCGCTTGCTGCCATTTTTATTTCAGATTGCAATTACTACTTATAATCATCCATATTACTTGTATTTCACTATCTCTTCGCCGAACTAGTGCACCTATACATCCGACAAGTGTATTAGGTGTGTTGGGGACACAAGAGACTTCTTGTATCTTAATTGCGAGGTTGCTTGAGAGGGATATCTCTGACCTCTACCTCCCCGAGTTCAATAAACCTTGGGTGATCCACTTAAGGGAAACTTGCTGCTGTTCTACAAACCTCTCGCTCTTGGAGGCCCAACACCTGTCTACGGGAATAGAAGCGTGAGTAGACATCAAGCTATTTTCACGGCGCCGTTGCTCGGTGAGGTAAGGTAAAAGGTATTCACATCCTCCGACTACTAAGCTATTTCCTAGCACTGTTGCCGGTGTGTGAGTGCTCGAAGCTATCTCCTTTAGATTCTGCAATTTTATCTTTTTGTCTCTTGTTTTTATTTTTCACTAGTTAGGCATAATGGAAAACAACAAATTTAGTGAGCTTTTTAATCTTTTTCCTGAGTTAAGACATGAATTGTTTGATGCGAAAATTAAAAAACCTATGAAACCTTATTTGCATGCTAGTAGCAATGTTATTAGTATGAACGCAATTACTGCTAATGCTATGGAAAAGTCTAAGCTTGGGGAAGCTAGTTTTCATGATCTTTTTAGCTTCGCAGCTTTAGGGGAGAAAATTTGCTACGATAATACTTTATCTCCCATATGCGATAACTCTAATGATGCTTGTGATATTTTAAATCCACCTACTGAAAGTATTCCTTTCAAGATACCTATGAAAATTGTTAAACTTGCTATGAACAATTTCTATTTTGGAGATGGGACTGTCCATCCTAGTGATCATTTACTCTTTATACATGAATTATGCGAGGTGTTCGAGAGTGCAGGTATTTCAAAGGACCAAGTTAAGAGGAAGCTATTCTCTATATCTCCGAAGGGCGAGCTGCGGAATGGTATAAGATGTCTGAAGAACGATCGATCTATTGGTTGGGAGGAAATTGTACCTCTCTTTTATTCTAAATTTTATCCTCCTCATGAAGTGCATGTTGATAGGAATTACATTTATAACTTTTATCCTCGTGATGGAGAGAGTATTTCCCAAGCATGGGGAGATTGAAGTCACTAATGCTCAAATGTCCCATTCATGAGCTCCCCCGTAATGTTATTACTAATAATTTTTATGCAAGGCTTTCAGGACACCACAAGGACTATCTAGATGCCTGTTTGGAGGGATCTTTCACAAGAAAGGAGGTTGGAGCTAGATGGGATCTTCTTGAAAGAATTCAAAGCAATACTGAAGATTGGGAGAATGACAAAGGTAAGGAATCAGGTATAAACTACGAGTATGATTGCATTAAGTCTTTCGCTCAAACTGCTGATTTTCAAGAGCTTAGTGCTAAATATGGTCTTGATCCTCAAATTATGGTCGATTGCTATAGAGTCTTTGCTTCTCATATTAATGTTCCTAAAGAAAATTTGTACATGTATCATGAACCTTTTAAAGACACTTGCATGCAAAATGAAATTGTTGTTAATGATTGCAATAAACATGCTCAAACTTCTGAAAATGCTATTTCCTATAAGCATGTTAATTTTTGTGGAGTTCATAGACCTTGTGAAAAGAATAAAATTGAAGAAGAATATTGTATCCATCACAGGAATGAAAAAACTAGAAAGTGGTCTAGGGCTCTAGATGATCTTGGTGAAAAAGTTTGTGCCCTCTATCCTTTTATTTGTGAACTTTGCCATAGAGTGGGTCATTTTAATTTTAAATGCACCTCCAATGATAATTCGAACCTTATGAGTGCTGCAAATTTGTATTGTGATGATGAAATCACTCCTAATCAGCATGATGAACTTACTTTATTTTTGGGGTGTGAAGAGTTATTGAGAAAAACTTCTTTGGTTGATATGAGTGCTCTTGATATTAATAGTGTCCTGCATGGGTGTCTTTCTTATTGCATTGATAATTTCCACACAAATACTTACATACAAAATATTTTAGAAGAAGACACTTTGCCAAAATATGATAGGACCGTTGTGTGTTTCGAACTTATTAATGAAAAGGAGGAATCCTCCCAAGTTTCTTCTATTGTTTCTGGAAATAAATCAGGTTATGTGGAGAAGCCTCCCTTAAAGCCTCTTCCTCCTAAAGAAGGGAACGAGGAGAAGGAAAAGAAGAAGGGAACGAAGAAGAGGAAGAAGAGGGGGAATAAAAAGAAAGAGGTAACGACATATCCCCGCGTGTATGAGATAACGATAGGTAACCGTAAGTATGTTGCTCCTAATGATTATTATGATAATGAATCTGAGTACAATGATCTTCCTATGCCCTTTACCTATATTAGTGATCATGATTTGGAAGAGCACACTACTTTTGATATTGAAGATCTCTGGGACACTAATTCTGAAAATGATGATGTTAATAATTGCCATAGTATTAGTACGATCCATGTTTCTTTCCATAATGATATAGAAAGTTCTAAGCTTGGGGAAGCTGGTTTTGATGAGCATGATATTTTTAGTCCCCCAAGCATGGAGGAGAAAATTTACTTTGGTGATACTTTACCTCCTATATATGATGATTACAATGATGACTATCATATTTTCGGTCCACCTACTATTGAGGAGAAGATTAATTATGACTACAATATGCCTCCTATATATGATGATTATGGTGATGAGAATAATAATGATAGCTATTTTATTGAATTTGCTCCCACTACAATTAATAGCATTGACTATGCTTATGTGGAGAGTAATAATTTTATGCATGTAGCTCATGATAAGAATGTTTCATGTGATAGTTATATTGTTGAGTTTGTTCATGATGCTACTGAAAGTTATTATGAGAGAGGGAAACATGGTTATATGCATCTTAATAATATTAAGTTTCCCCTCTTTATGTTGAGAATCTTGAAGTTGCGCTTGTCTTGTTTTCCTATGCTTGTTGCATTATGCTTACATGACTTGTTTATTTACAAGATTCCTTTTCATAGGAAGTGGGTTAGACTTAAAAGTGTTTCTTATTTGCTTTTGATGCTCTCTTTTGCTTCAACTCTTATTTCTTGCGCGAGCATCATTAAAATTACTCGAGCCCATCTTAATGGCTATAAAGAAAGCACTTCTTGGGAGATAACCCATGTTTTTATTTTGCTACTGTTTTGTTGTGTCTTGGAAGTTGTTACTACTGTAGCAACCTCTCCTTATCATGTTTATTTCGTTGTTGTGCCAAGTAAAGTCTTTGATAGTAAAGTTGATACTAGATTTGGATTCCTGCGCAGAAACAGATTTTTACCTGTCATGCATTTGAGTAGATCTCTCTGTAGGAAACTCGTAAAATGCTGAAAAAATTCATGCGTGATCCTCAGATATGTACGCAACTTTCGTTCAATTTGAGCTTTTTCATCTGAGCCTGTTAAGTGCCTCGAAAAAATTCGTCTTTACGGACTTTTCTGTTTTGACAGATTCTGCCTTTTATTTCGCATTGCCTCTTTTACTTTGTTGAGTGGATTTCTTTGTTCCATTAACTTTCAGTAGCCTTGGGTAATGTCCAGAAGTGTTGGGAATGATTGTGTCCTTGCTGAACATGTGAATTTTTGATAATGCACTAACCCTCTAATGAGATTGTTTTGAGTTTGGTGTGGAGGAAGTTTTCAAGGATCAAGAGAGGAGGATGATATGATATGATCAAAAAGAGTGAAAAGTCTAAGCTTGGGGATGCCCCCGTGGTTCATCCCTGCATATTTCAAGAAGACTCAAGCATCTAAGCTTGGGGATGCCCAAGGCATCCCCTTCTTCATCAACAACTTATCAGGTCACCTCCAGTGAAACTATATTTTTATTCCGTCACATCTTATGTTCTTTACTTGGAGCGTCTGTGTGCTTTTATTTTCGTTTTGTTATTTTCATTCTCTGAATAAATCGGATCCTATCATGCTTGTGTGGGAGAGAGACACGCTCCGCTTTTTCATTTGAACACTTGTGTTCTTCGTTTTATTTTAATATTCATGGCGAAAGCTGAAAGCCTCAGCACTTATTGTTATTTTGTTGGAAACAGAAAATGCTTCATATTGTCTTGAATAATTTGATACTTGGCAATTGTTTTGAGCTCTCAAGTATATCATGTTTAAGATCTTGCATCATGTAGTTTAAACCTATTAGTGGAGAACTACCGTAGAGCTTGTTGAAATTTGGTTTGCATGATTGGTCTCTCTAAAGTCTAGATATTTTCTGGTAAAAGTGTTTGAGCAACAAGGAAGACAATGTAGAGTCTTATAATGCCTGCAATATGTTCTTATGTAAGTTTTGTTGTATTGGTTCATACTTGTGTTTGCTTCAAACAACCTTGCTAGCCAAAGCCTTGTACTGAGAGGAAATGCTTCTCGTGCATCCAAAACCTTGAGCCAAAACCTATGCCATTTGTGTCCACCATAACTACCTACTATATGGTATTTTTCTGCCATTCCAAAGTAAATTGCTTGCGTGCTACCTTTAAAAAATTCATTCCTTGTCTTTGCAATACATAGCTCATGGGAAAGTAGCCTAAAAACTATTGTGGTAATGAATATGTCGCTTATGTATCTTAGTTCTTATAAGTTGCTTGTTGAGCGGTAACCATGTTTCTGGGGACGCCATCAACTTGTTACACCTTTGTTGAATATCATGTGAGTTGCTATGCATGTTCGTCTTGTCTGAAGTAAGGGAGATTTCTCATGATTAAATGGTTTGAGTATGCATATTGTTAGAGAAGAACATTGGGCCACCAACCAAAGCCATGTATCATGGTGGAAGTTTCAGCTTGGACATTAATCCTCAAATCTCTTATGAGAATATTATCTGTTGTTGAATGCTTAAAGCATTAAAAAGAGGAGTCCATTATCTGTTTTCTATGTTGTCCCGGTATGGATGTCCTTAAGTTGAGATCTATCAAAACTGAGAAATCAAATGCGATCTATCTCCTTGGACCTGTGTACATGTGGCATAGAGGTACCCCTTTGTGACACTTGGTTGAAACATATGTAATGCAATGATAATCCATGGAAGTCCGAGCTAATTAGGACAAGGTGCGGGCACTATTGGTATTCGATGCATGAGGCTTGCAACTTATAGGAGGTTTTATGCATAACACATATGAATTATTACTACCATTGACACAATTGTTTCCATGTTTTCAAAATAAAAAGCTCTAGCACATGAGTAATCCCTGCTTCCCTCTGCGAAGGGCCTTTCTTTTACTTTATGTTGAGTCAGTTTACCTACTTCTTTTTATCTTAGAACCAAACACTTGTGTCAACTGTGTGCATTGATTCTTACATGCTTGCTTATTGCACTCATCATATTACTTTGTGTTGACAATTATCCATGAGATATACATGTTGAAAGTTGAAAGCAATTGCTGAAACTTAAATCTTCTTTTGTGTTGCTTCAAAACCTTCTATTAAGAATCTATTGCTTTATGAGTTAACTCTTATGCAAGACTTTTTGATGCTTGTCTTGAAAGTACTATTCATGAAAAGTCTTTGCTATATGATTCAGTTGTTTAATCATCATCTTTACCATTGCTTTGAATCACTTCATTCATCTCATATGTTTTACAATAGTATTGATCAAGATTATGATAATAGCATGTCACTTCAGAAATTATCCTTGTTATCGTTTACCTACTCGAGGGCGAGTAGGAACTAAGCTTGGGGATGCTTGATACGTCTCAAACGTATCTATAATTTCTTATGTTCCATGCTAGTTTTATGACAATACCTACATGTTTTGCTCATACTTTATATCATTTTTATGCATTTTCCGGTACTAACCTATTAACAAGATGCCGAAGCGCCAGTTCCTGTTTTCTGCTGTTTTTGGTTTCAGAAATCCTACACAGGAAATATTCTCGGAATTGGACGAAACAAAAGCCCACGGCCCTATTTTCCATGGAGTCTTCCAGAACACCGAAGAGGAGCCGAGGAAGGGAAGCAGGGGACCCACACCATATGGCGGCGCGGGTGGCCCCCTGGCCGCGCCGACCTATGGGGAGAGAGCCCCCTGGCTCCCCTGACGCTACCCCTTCGCCTATATATTCCTTCCGTCGCGAAAACCCTAAATCATCCAGTCATATTCCACGAAGAGTTCCGTAGCCGCCGCCATCGCGAAGACAAGTTTCGGGGGACAGAAGTCTCTGTTCCGGCACGCCGCCGGGACGGGGCATTGCCCCCGGAGTCATCTCCATCGACACCACCGCCATCTTCATCGCCGTTGCTGTCTCCCATGATGAGGAGGGAGTAGTTCTCCCCGAGGCTAAGGGCTCTACCGGTAGCTATGTGGTTCATCTCTCTCTCCCATGGTGTGATCTTTATGTGATCATGAGCTTTGTATCACTATTAATCTATGTGCTACTCTAGTGATGTTATTAAAGTAGTCTATTCCTCCTCCATGATGTAAAGTTGACAGTGTGTGCATCATGTAATACTTGGCGTATGTTATGATTGTAATCTCTTGTAGATTATGAAGTTAACTATTACTATGATAGTATTGATGTGATCTATTCCCCCTTTCATAGCTATTGTTTACAGTGTGTATGCTATGTTAGTACTCGGTCTAAATTGCAACGGTGTATTATGCACTCTAGAGGTTACTTTAATATGAACTCCGGATTCACTCTCCACGGTGTGACGGTGACAGTGTGCGCATCGTGTGTGATTCCTTTATGAAGTTGTGGAGCTTGTTTACTCCGGCTTGAGGGTTCTCTTGTAGCCCTACACAATGAATGGTGTTTGTTATCCAACAAGAGAGTGTTTGAGAGTAGCATTTATTTATCCAATTATGTGATCATTGTTGAGAGTGTCCACTAGTGAAAGCATGATCCCTAGGCCTTGTTTCTAAGCACTGAAACACCGTTTCCAATGCTACATGTTTGTTTGCTGCCATTTTTATTTCAGATTGCAATTACTATCTACAATCATCCATATTACTTGTATTTCACTATCTCTTCGCCGAACTAGTGCACCTATACATTTGACAAGTGTATTAGGTGCGTTGGGGACACAAGATACTTCTTGTATCTTAATTGCAGGGTTGCTTGAGAGGGATATCTCTGACCTCTACCTCCCTGAGTTCGATAAACCTAGGGTGATTCACTTAAGGAAAACTTGCTGCTGTTCTACAAACCTCTGCTCTTGGAGGCCCAACACTGTCTACAGGAATAGAAGCGTGCGTAGACATCACTAACTATCTTGTAGCTCTCTAGGCTAAATTTGATAATCTTGTAGTACTCTATATTTAGACCAAAGTTAACTATAAAAGTAAGCTTTAAGAATCAAAGTAAAAGCTTGTAAGGATAAAACTTGGGATTGGATCATGAAGCATAAAGTAATAGGTGAGTGTTCCTTGCTCTGGTAGAGCTTTGCACTTTGCAAGAGTATTAGCTTGCCTTGGTTGGTGTACTGATCAAAGTGGTCTTCTTCTTCCTGGTAGTAGACCTCCTCCTCCTGGTTCTCCTCTGTACTAGCGTCTAAAAACGGATACGAGGTAACAATCACCAAACAAGCTTAAAAGCTAGACTAAGCACACACACAAGGTTCACACAAGCTAATTTATCATCACCACAAAGCTATCATGTTGGTTGACTTTGTTTTCTTCTTAAGAAAAATAATTTCCTCTCATTACAATATGGATTAGGGCTTCTCTTTGGTTCTTGGAAAATAATTTCCTCTCATTGAATCTTGTTAAGATTTAATCTCCTCAATTCATAAGTATGAGGTCATGTTGACTAAAGTCAACACTTCATATTTACCATTTGGGAAAAAGATTTAAATGAGATTCATCATCTCATGCAATTTAAATACTACTTTGATTTAAGATCCTCAACTGAGCAAGTATGAGACCATGCAACAAGGGTCATCACATTACTTCATATTACTTGGGAAGATGATTTAAATGAGGTGCTACACCACATAGATTTAAAATCCCAAATTTGAAAGTAATTTAGATGGGCTAGTATTGACTACATAGCCAATTTTTGATTCTAGCCCATGATCATACAAAGTACCCATGTGATATTTTTACATAAACAAATAGAGTAATTGAAATGTGAATTAAGAGAATTTGAAATACCTCAAAATTCATCAGGGTTGATTTTTAAGAATTGTTTGAAATATGCAAAGTTACTAATTTGTTATTTTTGGTGTAGAGGATCTAAGAAGAATTTTGATTTGGGGCCAAAGGGGTTTGATAGATTATTTCATGATCTTTCCAAATATATAAATTTCACCAAATTTAGTTTAGTGGATTTGAAGTTATTTAATTTCTAGCAAAGCACCAGTAAGTAAATTAAATGTAAAGATTTAATACAAACTTTGAATTCAAACACTGGCGGGAAGCTAACTGGGCTGGCCCAGCTTCGCTCTGGCACTCAGCAGGCCGCCTGACAGTGTGGGTCTCACACGTCAGTGTGTTTTAACAGCGAAGTGGTATGGGGGAAGGAGGGGCGTAGGATTAAAGATGATCCGACGGTCGAGGATCGTCACCTTCCTCGACAGGGTTCACCGGCGAGCAAACCCTACCGACGGCCAGGGGGTTGCGAGAGGAGGGTTACCAGCGTCCAGCAGGTCCGGCGAGGCGGGCAATCGACGTTGTCGACGACGGCGAGCCGAAGGAGGGTCGCGGCAGCTCCAGGGGTGCTCGGGATCGTCGGTGTCTTCGAGCTACTGTCGCGGCGGACTCCGGCGAAATTGAGGCTAGCTAGCGCGCAATGTGGAGGAGGAATGGTTCGAGGAGGCTCAGAGGAGGGAGGGGAGTGAGAGGGTGTGCTCAGAGAGTGAAGGGGGAGGCTCTATTTATAGAGGGCGAGCGAGTCCGAGGCGCACGGTGAGGTCGAGCATGGCGGTGACGTTTGGGACGACGAAGGGGCAATGTGAGGTGGGCTTGAGCTTCCTGGCATCATGGCGGTCCTGTGGAGCGTGATGGCGAGGACGGGGGTGGTCGGGATAGCTCTGGCGATTTCGATGCCGTGCGGCACGGTGGCGGAAGAACGGCGATGATGTCGACGGCGACAGCGCTCGCGCGGGCAAGGGAGCGTGTCTGGCGGGTAGGTGGCATCGTGGCGAAGCTGTGGGCGAGAGGGGAGAGGGAGAGATGGCCGGAGTAGACGGGGCAGGTGATGCACTGACGCGTCCAGAGCGTGTCCACGCGCGCTCTAGAGTGTCTGGGCGCGTCGGGGCATGTCGCGTTCCCGGCGCTGTCGGGTTCCTCTTCGACCAGGGCGTGCACAGGCGTTGCCAGGGGAGCAAGGGGGAGCAGGAGGGCATGGTCGGCCAAGCTAGAAAGGAAAAGAGGGAGAGATAGCATGTGCATGGTGAGCATGGCCGGCATGGCATGGCATTGCCAGGTCTAGCCCTTTCTAGGGTTGGGCAGCAGTGGCATTTGGTGTTAGAGGGGACCAGGGGACATGGTTGAGCAAGTGGAACCACAATTTGGCCAAACACTATTTGAAATAGTGAAGTTTGGATTTGATTTGATTTTGCTCACAAGGTGTTTGCTATAATGGCCGCATGAAATGGCTTTGCAAAATTTTGAATGAACTTTGGTGAACTTGATTCAAATGATCAAAGACACACCATGGTGGTGGTGGGGTGAAAATTGGAGTTGGTTTGCAAGATTTCAAAAAGTGCACAATCTAGAATCTGATTGGATGTCTCAACTTTGCTTGATCATCATTTGAAATTGGGAAGGAATTTGCAGGGGTGGTTTTGAGCAAAGTTGTTCACCTTGGTGTGGTCTTGGATGAGGTGCAAAGAGTTAGATTTGTTTGGTTTGAAAAACTCTAAATACAGAGGCTCAAAGTAGGCATCATGTTAAAAATTGCAGTTTTGACCATTAGTGCATGTGAGCATAATTTGATTTCAAATTTGATTTGATTTGAGTTTATTTTATTCCAAAAGTGTTTATAAGTGTTTAGTAACATTTTTCAACTAATGGCACAAGCCAAATTGGCCTAGTTTAAAGATTTGCAAAAATGGCCATAAGCACATATGAGCACTACGCATAGCCCTTTGATTTAATAAAAGGTTTTGTTGGTTCTCATTTTTGGAAAAAATGAAATTCATTTTTTTGTGTTTGAAAATTTGGGATGTTACATGGTATTTCCACTAGAGTTCGACCCGGCATACCTGCATGCCTATAAAAAAGCTTGCCTACCTCGACGAGGAGGGTCACATTCGTGACCAGATCTTCGACATTGTTTATGTTATTGGCACTCATAACTGAAGAAGCAGAGGAGAGAAGAGGAGCAGCCATAAATGCAGTAAAACTACGATCGCCAGGAGGAGCCATCTTGGAGCGACTATGATTGTCTTCAACAAATGAATGCCCGGGGAGGGGTTTTATAGCACGCGGCTCAGAGAAAATACGGAAAATCTTGGCGGGAAATCTTGGAGGAATAAATAAGGCGGGAACTTTAGGCGGGAAAATTTAGGCGCGAACTTTTTCCGGGAAATCAACATTTATTATTAATACATCTGACGAAATAAATATGGAAATATAACTTAAATTAAAATACGGCTACTCACTACAACGAAATTTAAGATACAACGAGAAAGTAAAACAGAAATTAACATACGATAGTTACTACAACGTATCACTCTATTTGCCTTGTGTCTAGCGTGGCCATTTTCCAGTCTTCTCGCCGCATTCTTCTGCTGCCTGCGCCTCAGCAACTCTTTCTCTTAATATCTTCCTTTCCGCTTCACGGACCTCCCTGCAAACCTCTTCCTCCGCATACCTACGTGCAGCCTCATCATCCATCCGCTTCTGATTTACTCACGATTTTGAGCTTGCTCCGCTCTTAATTTTTGTACATGTCTCTCTCTCACTGCTTTATCATTAGCAATAGCCTTTTCCCTAGGCTCCTCCTCATGGAACCTTGCCCATGCATGTCGATGTTTTTCCTTCACCTCACGGCGCATCCAATCCGGCTGCTCCTGGTCTATCCAGTAAAACCAATTGCAAAGGGGCGGGGAGGCTGCAACAAAAATAAAACGGTTAATAAATGAAAATTAATGAAACATACTGCAGGCCTTGAGGATTGTTAATCATGCTTTCAGAACATACCGCAGGCCTCAAGGATGGTGTGAGGGTGGATCATGATCGTAATTAGCACACATGAAATATTTCATGCCGAACTTATCAGAAAAATCCACCACCTCCTTCACCGTCGCAAGGCAGCCGCACCAACCCTCTCTGCTCTAACCCCCGGTGGCAAGCTTATTCTTCCCTTCATTGGCCTAAAATCCTGGTCCGAGCAAGGCACACTCATGCTGGCTAAGGTATAAGAACTTGTGACTTGTGTACCAAATAACATCGATGCATGTTTTTATAGAGAACTGGACAGATCGAGCGGGAGAATCAGGCGGGAAATTACTGCAATCAGCAAAAAAGCCAATCAATCATTTGAAAAAAGAACCGTGGGAATGAGTGCTGCTGTCTGACATAAAGCATGGGAATCAATGGCAGGCCTGCCGCGTTTGTCGGCCACAGGGCGACCTGCCGCCACAGCCGCTGGTGGCATGTGCCACGGTAGCGTGCCGCCCCCCTCTGTGGTGGCAGGGCCCACCACCGGCCTTCGCCGTTAACGGCGCTCGAACGGCGCCCGCTGCTCCCGAACGTGCCGCCACACGCCACGGCGGCAGGGCGTGCCACCACAACCGGCGGCGGCACCCTCCACGTGTTGGCTGGCGAGCGTGCCGCCATGGCACTTTTGCCATTTGCACTGAGGGGTGGTCTTGTTTGCCATTTCACTGGCAAGGTGGTACTTTTTGACAAAATTCTGCTCTTCTCGGCTTCTTCCAGAAGCCCGTCTTTCAAATTTGTGTAAACTTCTAAATTACTCTACCCAATACTTATTTAGATGTTTAAACTTTTAAATCACGGGTTTTTAGGAGAGTTTAAGAGGGTAACTTCTGGAAGAAGACACGATAGAAGCCTAAAAGAACCCTTAAGCAGCCGAGACGCGACCAGAACCTCAGCTGATTCAAAATTCAAGATAATCTTAGATTTTTTCCAACAGTATTAGGCAACAGGGCTCAACTGGGACATGTGAATGTGGCAAAAATTGATACATGACAGGAACTATATGAAAGCAGAATGACTTTGCTGTTTTGCATAAAAAATAACTTCTTAGATGTTGGTATTGGTTACGAGTAATTGTCACAATAGGTTGTGAGTTCATTCTAGAGTGCAGCCATGTGTTCGGCCCATGCATCCTAGCTACCGAACTAAAAGTCTTCGTGTTTCCTATACACTCATCGAAAACGAAGGCTTGTCTACTTTCTCTTTAGTGCCTTTGGCCCATGATGATTGTGAGAGCTCAGCCCCGTATGACCACTCCGATGGCTTCTTGGGCATTCCTATGATCCTATCCAAACGGAATGAGGACGCCGGTCAGCTCTTTTTTTTGTGTGGCTCCAGGCTTTATATAGTATGTTTATGTTCTCTTACACATGGTGTCCTACTGATACTGATGATCCATTAGCACAAACATTGTATCTTATTCCATGCATGTAGGGGTAAATTTTAAAAGCATCTAGTTATGCAGAGGTCGAGTATAATGCTTGTTTTTCGAGTAATAAAGCGTCTATTATAAAAATGCATGTAGAGGTAAATTTTAAGTTTGATGCACCAACTAAATCACTAAGAAAGTAAGAGTAGTAGATTGTTAGTGGCTAGGGAAACGCAATTCAGAGTTTTGTTTTCCCGCAGTATTGTTGCAAATACGCATTCCAGAGTTGCATAAAAAACCATGATTGGTTTCCATTTGTATGTTGGCAACTTACATAAAGAAAAAGTACTCCGTATCTATAAATCCTGGAGGGGATACTTCTAAACCCCAGCCCAGACATTATCTGAACCTAACGGCTCTTATTCTTCCATGGATGCAAGCTTGTTGGTCACCTTTGTAGCCAACCAAATCCCCACATCTCCATCACCACTTACGTACTTATACGATCATACAGTTACACGCTTATATATACGGATCCTATAACGATCGATCAACTGTTGATGACCCTGCAGTTGCGCCTGATCTGGCCGGCGGTACCGGTCAGCGGGCCGATGTTCCCCATCTTAATCATGGCCGCCACGAAGTCGGAGGCGAAGAGGGACGGGCTGGCGATGTACTGCTGCACCAGCGCGTCTTGCGAGCCGCCGTTGAAGAGCTCCTGGTCCGAGTTCAGCAGGCCGCGCTTGGCCACCAGGTTGCGGTAGTATGCGTTGTCGAAGACGAGCTGCGTCTGCACGTCGAACGGCGCCAGGTTGCGGTCGCCGGTGGGTGCCACAGCGGGGCAGTTGCGCTTGCGCAGCGTGGCGAAGGCCGGGTCGATGTTGGTGCCGTTGTAGATGTGGTCGCGGAAGTTCAGGCACTGCGAGAAGCCGATGGTGTGCGCGCCAGAGAGCGCCGTCAGGTCGCGCGGGCTCAGTTGCTTCTTGCCGAACGCCTTGATGAGCAGGTCCAGGTTCAAGGACGGCCCGGGCAGGTCGGTGTTCGCCTCGTTCAGGCTCGCCGTCGTCGAGTCGCGCCGGCCGAGCGGCACCGCCCAGCTGGGTCCGCCGAGCTGCAACGATAGACCAATGTGTGTTGTCAGAATTATACCTGCACATGTACACAACGTGCAGCATATGTGTACTTTTGGAAGTATGCATGCACGTGCAGTAAGCTGCCTAGCCCAGTGTCCATTGTAAATACTACTCCTATACATACCAGAAACGTGCCGTCCCGTGCTGCCAGGGCAGCGATGTCGGCGCAGGAGACAACGCCAGGGCAGAGCAGCTCCACATTTCTCTTGATCTCGTCGATCACCTCGTAGCCGCGTACCGAATCGACGTTTGGAAAGGCCGTCTTCTCGCCCACGAAGCTGCCCACGTCGTCCAGAAGAATCGATCCGTCGCAGCCCTGTATCCAAATTTTACCATTCATATATCCTAACCTAATTATGCTAGCTCATAAACTACTCTATATATTTCTGTATTTTTGCGGGGCAAACTACTCTATACATAAATACAAACGTTAAAGGTTTAACAAAATTACTTGAACGAAGCAGTCATGGAAGTGGAGCCTGAGGAGGGAGGCGCCCATGCGGCGCTCGACGAGGAGCGCCTTGATCATGGTGGCGCGCACGATGAGCTGCAGCGTTGGGCAGCTCCTGACGTAGAAGGACGGCGAGAGCTGCCCATACGCGGCGGAGGAGAGGAGGAAGAGGGTGAGCAAGCAATGCCATGTCCTGTAGCTGGAACCCATGGCAGCTATGCTAAGCTCACAAACTGGCCTAGCTACGTACGAAAACTCAGTGTGTTCTTCTTCACTGTAGGATAGCTGGCTCAATGGCTTGCTTACCTGTGGCTGCCACGAGCTGCCTATTTATAGTGTTCTTTAGGTTGCATGAGAGGCATGCATGTAGTCAAAGTTAGGCCGCTAGAGGTGTGAAAAAGAAGGACAAGTTCAGCGGGAAATGCACTTTGGCTCATAGGAGCATATGCTCCCATTATGTGAATCCACATTTCAAAGTGTCAAAAAATTCTAAACTAAATTTTTACATGTACATCTACACATTTTATGTTGGTACACAAGTTTTCAAAAATAAAAACATTTTTCTGTGGCTCCAGTAAAAAAGACAATTTTGATGCTGTAACACGACTACGTACAGGACATTTTTTTGTCTTTTTTGTACACACCACACAAAATGTTTTTTTTCCACGAAAACTTGTGAACGAACATAGGATGTCATGATGTATGCCAAAAAAATTATGTCAGATTTTTTTGACATTTTAAAAATTGTTTTTTTATTATTTTCTATAATGGGTGCATATGCACGCGTGTGCCAAAACGCCACCTCCAAGTTCAGCGAGGTTTCTTCTCTTGTTGACATAAAGGCAACGCATCTCTGTGTAGATGCCAAAAACTTATCTATCTTTATATATTGCTCACATGTCACAAGCAAATTGCGATTTTTGCCTATATACAAATAAATTCTATATAAACAAGTGGCAGTGTGTGGTTGATGGTTTTACAGGTAAAGATCATATTCAGCCAGCTAATTCGAATTATGTCCTTACATGTCCCGGCCGTGATCCGGTAGTAGGGTTGCTTCGTGAACTACTTTCATGCTTGTAATGTTATCTTAATCTGATAATTAATGTGAATGGGTCAGATGATATGTATCGTGTACATATTTGATTTCTTGATGGCACATGGGAGCTGATCAGATGGTATGGATGTAAGCCGTGATGTGTATACGTAATTAAGTCACGATAGCAACAAATCCGGGAACACCAATATATACTAATCCGTCCGATCCATAATAAACGTCGCTATTTTTGTATAATTTTGCACTAAACCACCAACACTTAACTAAGATCAAATCGTACGTAAGAACAGTGTTCCATGCGTAGTACTTAGTATTTGAATATGAATAAATTTGCGAACACATGTCTCTATCTCTTTGGAATGAAAATAAATATAAATCTGAAATTACAATGAACCTTGTCTGAAACATGGCAGAAAATTTTAATGGTATGTATTGATGAGTAAATCGTTTAACAAAAACAGTAGGACACTCTTATTAAGAAAAATATAGGAAAACTAAATAAATTACCGAATTGCCAAGAGAGAACTTTGAGTCTAGCTAACTTTTGGTTGAGTCTTATGCACATGAATTTGGAGATTTGGACCATTATTATGCACAAAAGAAATCATTGGGGCCTCCTACTATTCTTTAAAAAAAATAGAGAGAACTCTCCTATATGTACATTGTTCAATTGTTTGGAGGAAGATAGTGGCCGCACTACCAGAGAATTCGCCGCGGCCAGGCGTGGCTGCTTTTGCCGTGTGTCATCCACCGCGGAACACGGCTCTTCCGTGCATGGACGAAAATAACTCGGCAAAGAGGCGACACACGGAAACGGCTGGGAAAAGAACACGGCAAAGCCTCCCTCACGGCAAGGAAGAATCATGCACACGGCCAAGAGAAACTGCACGGCAATGCCCGGGACACGTGGCCGTGGTGTCCGCTCTTCACGGAGCCATTAAAACGATATGTTGCCGAGTGTCTCTATAGCCACGTCGACTCCTAGATTCACGCGCTTGTTCATTCCCCGCCTATTTTTCGTGCCAGGTCTTTATCATATGTACCGGTAAAACAGACGGCAAAGTGTGTCTTTGCCGTGTGCA